>NC_092062.1:23600000-23900000 GCF_039877785.1 Chaetodon trifascialis | reverse complement strand
AAGTTTTAATGGTAAATCAACAAAGGGCCGACATGAAAGAAAGGCTAGCTTTCCAGTTTGCAGGGTGAAGAATTATTCATCAGCACTGTAGTGTTGCACTGCAGGCGAAAATCCTGCAGCAGCGCTCCATTTTAATTGCCAGAAAATGACTGTAAATGATACAGAGAGAGAGGGAGAAGGGGGCAAAAAAGGAGACAGAGGGAGAGAGAAAAGAAAAAGAGAGTTGGAATTGAAGGTATAAAGAACGGGGGGGAAAAAAGGACACCCCCACCACCAACAGCTGCCCCACAAATTGAAGGCCATGGTGATAAAAAGCTATGTGGCAATCAGAGAAGTGGAGTGTCCCCCCAGCAGCCTAAAAGAGAGATAGTGAAGGGAGAAAAGAGGAGAGGAGGGCGAGGGGAGCGCCATCAAAAAAGGAGTGGCGGGATTAGGTCTGAGAGAGAGTTTACTACGCTCTTTTTGTGCGCCGAACCTGCAGGATTAGAGATAACAAATGTTAGCCGAGGACGGGCACCTGCTGTGAGCAGAGAGGAGGAGGAGGAGGAGGAGGAGGAGAAGAGGGGAGGAGAGGAGAGAAGAGCTAACCCGCTAAAACAGCAGAATGGGCTTTTGTGGCCCCCGTGCAGAATTAGAGGAAAGAGGGCTGAGAGGGGGAGAGAGAAGAGAGGATAAAGAGGGAGGGAGCGCAGGGGCAAAGAAAGTGAATGGAACGGGTACAAAGTAAATTTGTAATTGTCAAACAGATGAAGGAGCTGAGATTTTGTGGAGGAGTAAACATTGAACTTGCTAATCTGTAGACCTCAAAGCCCGCTCTGCTCACAGCGACTGTAACGCTGCCGCCAGTGTGCGTTTGTGTTTGCTCGAATCGCGCGGCCCCCTGTAAAACCAGAGATCAAACTTCACGTTTAAAAAAAGAGAATAAAGCACAACACATTTTCTAACTTTCTGAAGCCTCTCAGCTCTTCTCCATCCCCCTCGCCGCGTCCTAAGTACCTTTGCACCGTCCTACTCTCCGTCTCTTTCCGCCCCTCCACAGCGCTTGTGGGTGTGTGTGGCTGAAATTGCCGCTGGGGCCTGGGGACCTCCCCGCCTGCTCTCTGCAATGACCCCAGCCCAGGAAGCACTCAGACTGGTCAATCAACAATTAAAAGCCTGTCTGTAGCCACTAACTCAATTCAGCCACTCAGCTTAGTGCTCCGTTAGAGCCAGGGCACCCAGACAGAACCGAGACAGACTCAACAGCATTGACCCCTCCGCTCCACCTCACACACACACGCGCGGTGGTCCGAGCCGGTGCGGTCACTCCGACACAGCCTTACCGATGTTTGAACCTCAAGGGGGGTGTCTCGAACAAATGCTTCACCTAGGTAAGCAGCCGGGCAGCGGATGCATGTGTGACAAGAGGTGGTGGCAATTTACCTTGAGGCCTGGCCTGGACAGAAAGGTCACGACCTCTCTCTTCCAAACGTCTTGGCACCTGCACTTCAACCCGAGGGTTTAACCCTGCTTAGCGTTCAATACCGAGTTTGACCTCTTCTTTGGTCTGACTTAAGGCATTTACTGTAGTGGCCTGTGCATTAAGAGAGTTAGTGCGTGTGTGTGCGTGTGTGTGTGTGTGTCCTAGAAGTAACTTTGCACACATGCAGATGTACATTCATGGACAAAAACACAGTTAATTAAACAAACACTTAAAATGAAATAGAAATAAAAAGAACACAGATTGCTTTCACTCTCACTGATACACACACACTCTTTAACACACACGCTCACACGCTTCACTCACCCCATATGTTTCCTGCTTTTACTGTCTCATCATTCACTCATTGCTTGGGAAAAAAAAAAAAAAAAGACTTGGAAATGTAATATAAAAACAAAAGCCAGAGAATAACTGCAGGGGCTGGTAAACGAAGCATAAAGACCCCGAGTGACCGAGGGGAATTATTTGGCTCCATTAAGCAGGCATTAACATGAATTACTATCTAATTAAAATTAAACAGCTCATTAATAACTTTGCGGTGGGGCCTTAGTGTGGAAGTTCTCTGGAGTGTGTGTGTCTGAATTGCGTGTGTGTGTGAAAGAGAGTAGCTGTGTTGTGTCGTGGCCAAGAGAGCAATCAAGTGGGATAAAACGAAGCAGCTGCCCCAAAGGAAAGTCAGGGCCTGAGAGGGCTTACCTGTGGAACAAAACAGCTCCCCTGAATTAGCCGAATGCAAAGAAGATGTTCTTCACTAAATAAAGTTAACTTTATTCACTGTTGAGTTCTGCAGCAGCATAAACTGTATTAAAACTAAACAGGAACCGGCACCCGTGGGGCTTCGAGGTTAAGGTGGCAGCTGTGAGCGGCACCTTCCTGGATTCAGATGAGACTGGGGCCCTTTGTTGCATGTCATTCTCCATGTCTTCCCCTTGTTTCCTGCCATCTCTCTACTGTCAGTCCTTTAATAAAGGCATGAAAATCCCAGAAATGATACTTTAAAAAGTAAAGCAGAAATCCATTTAGGCTGATGAAAATGGGCTCAAGTCTTAAAAACCGTGCAGCGCAGAGTGGTGAAAACTCCAGATTGTCAGTGAATCAGGAATTTAAAAGACTTTTAGATAAATTAACATGCATTTTTGGGTTTAGAAAATGTTGTTTTTAAAATCCTTCACTAACCCAATATTGGGGGATGTTTAAAAAAAATAAAAAATAATAAGCTGCCTGTAATCCTGACAACCACCAAAGTGCAGTTTCACCAAAAAAGTCACGCTTGTTCATACTCTAAAATAAAGACGTGAAGATGCTAGAATGGAGCTAAGCAGAGTCATGAACAACACTGTCCATACCAGGCAACATGTCTGCACACACACGCGCACACACATACATACACACACACACTGTGACAACACGTCGACTCACTCCTGCTGTGCCCTGTTTGGGTCGTGGCCTTCGTGTTGGTGAGCCGGTCAGCCTCGCAGTATCTGTCAGGAGAAGAGAGAGCAGGAACAGAGAGAAGGAAAACGAGAGAGGGTCAGAAGTCTGAGATCTGAACAAGAAGACATCGGAGAAGAGAGGAGTGTAGAGATGTAGGCAGGATTGCTGGCGATACACTGAAGCTGAATGACGATGGTGACAGTCAATAATGATGGCTGGCAGTAAAGACTGACGGTCCATTTGCTCAAAAGCAGTGCCACCTGCAACCTGCAGTTCTTGAAAATGCAGCATCAGCGCTGAGAAACCGAAAACTTCCGAGCCCGAAATCAGGTTTGCAAACACCCTCGCTCTCGGTTTTGATAATGGAACCTCATTGTCGAAATCCACAAGATTGTCCAAAAGCAAAAGCTCGACAATATAAGAACAGAATGAGGTGAAGGAATAACGATAGATAGTCCTCAGAGATGCTGAGAGAATAACGGAGGGAGAGGGATATCGAGTTAGGCCCCAAATGTATGCCAGTGCATGCATCAACCAGCCCCCTCCACCTCTCCCCCTTCTTCCTTCTCCTGGCCAGGAGCTGTTTACCTCTCTATCAGCGGCGCTCTCTAAAAGGAGGGACCCCATCCATATTCACCGGCCTCAAATTCCTCTGCTTATCTCCCCCCAACCCTTGAAAAACCTCCCCATGTTCCCCTCCTCACATACATACATACATAAACACGTCTTTATGGAGGCAAGAGGCAAACGCGCTGGGGCAGGAGGGGGTCGGGGATAAGAATCACCTTGAATTCAAAGCAGAGGATTGTGGGTCCTCAGCGGGCGGACGGACAGGCAGCCAGCCACACAGGCTAAGGCTCAGGAAGGCGTGACACACAAAACCAGGAGACAGGTAGAGGGAGGCTTTAGGGGATGGGAGCAGATGTGTGCACCAGAGGCCATTGGCAATTCAGGGGATTTAGAATAGTGAGGTGTGATGCTTATGGAATTGCGTGTTGTTAGATGATATGCGTCATTAGGTGGTAGGTGCACGTGCACGGGCTGCGTTTCTGCGCGTGCACGCGTACATGCACGTGTCGACTTCTGCTGCTCCCGTAGATCTTCAACCTCGTGGAGCCAGCGTGAGGCACGCGGTCATATCAGTGAAGTCTTTTATAATTCAGGCTTGTAGATATTGAAATTTTCAATGAGATTTTGTTCATGTGTCATAAAGTGAGTCCAGAGAACTCCAAACCCCCCCAGCTGACACAAGAAATATCTCTTTTGGCCACTTCAGAAGTTATTGAGAAATCTAATTGGATTAGCTGTTATTCCCAACATGGAGATTTACATGAAGTGGACAAATCACTTATGTTGGTGGCTGCTTTGAAAATGGGAGCAGGAGACTGGCTGATAAGAATTGAGAGTATAAGTGAGGGCTCAAAGAGTGCTTGAGCAGAAGCAGAGACACATGGAGTAGGGGGGACCGGTACCCCGTTCCTCTGCAAGCTGCGTTGTTTGGGGATTGAAGTTGGGAACTCTCTCCACTACTAATTGCGCGCTGGTGCCTTTCATGAATATTCATTCTGGCGTGTTCAGACCCCGCCTAATTAGCCGAGAGATAGAGGGAAGAAACTCGCACCTTTTACCACAAGAGAAGCGTTTCCCCCCGTCGCATTCTCAGGGGGATGCTGGCAGAATAGCCCAAGTTCATTAGCCAAAAAAGAAAGGGAAAAAAAAAGTTACCTGAAAAGCACGGGACGATTTGGTCTTCAAAATGGATGGGCAAACAGGGTTTTTTCCTATTGCATATTTAGTACCTATTACGCATGCCTATCAAAAAAAAAAAAAAAAAAAAGGAAACGAAATACAATTATCTGATTGAGTGAGTTGGTGGATATTATTCTGCTCGCTGTAGTTGGGAGGTACATCACATGAATTTTAAAATCTAAACATAGCTTGTGGCAGGTCGACACGCTCCCTGTGGAGCTGAGGAAGACTTGTATTTAACATCTAATGTGAGGCCGAGGCCGTTTTATTTCAGGCATACCTGTGGAAATAAAACCCAAACTTTACTCCGAAATTAAATGTGAGAATATAGAATGAGGACTAAAATACCCTGCTCTAAAATCCTTCTTTTGGCTTAATTAAAGCTATAATTCGTGTTTTAAAATAGAGTTGGATCGTTTTAAATTGTTTTGTGATTAAAAATATGCTTTAGCTTTTCCTCTTCTGCATTTCATTGAAAACAAAATGCTCTTATGTAATTTCACAATTCTCCTCTAAACTACGTGGATCATTATTTATTCTTTTCACCGCATCTTCACTGTACTGACACCCAGGCAGCGAGAAAGAGGCAAACTTGGTTAATTGAAGGGTCGATGGGGTCCTATTGGCTGAGGTGCGTCCTGACAATAACTGCTGCATATTAAACAGGCTGGGGGGGAGATTAACATGTGACTGGCTGGAAAAAGAAAGGGCCCTTCATTCTAATAAATAAAAGCCTAAATTACAGTAGCACAGAAATGCGTCTGAGCTGCACTTAGTTCATCATCTTTTTTTTAAAAAAAAATCTTTGGCCAGCGAAAGCATCCTGTTTAATGTCCTGTCCGTGTTAAAATGTGTGTTTTAAGAGTCTAAGTTTTAATGTCTGTTCAGTTCCTGCATGTTCACTTCATGGCAAGACTTCACAGGAGAGAAGCTCGCGAGAAAGTGAGGAATAAATCAGAGAATTGTGTCTTCAGGGTGATACAAAGAAGAGACTTGTGCACACGCTTCCAGGGTCACCCAACTTCCTCCACACTCATCTCTGCGGTTCATGCTCAGTGTGCCTCGCAATCTGTCTCTCTTTTTTTTCTTTCTATTTTTTAAATCCATCATATCGTGCTCATTTCCAGCCGCTTTTCCTGTACGGCCTGTCATTCACCACCAAGTTCTGTGTGATCCCTTTCATCGAGCGCACCATGGAAACCTCGTGCGTCCTGGCAAAAATGCACCTCAGCGCACACAAGGCCATACTCTGTACAAAAGGGCCAAAGCATCTGGATCTTTCTTTTCCAGCAGCTCCTCGCTGGCATGGCAAAGCACAAGACTGGGTCTGTGTGGCAGAGACCACTGCTTTTTATAGACTGGGAGACAAGAATGACTGAATGGCTAACGCATCTTCATTAACTTGAAGCTGCGTGGAGCTCCGGTCCCTCATAGCAGTGACACACAGCCACTGAGGTCTCTCAGGAGTTTAAAGCGCAGAGAAAAGACAGTGACAATAAGAAATGTCCTGGCTGTGGTTTGCCATTAACGAGCCGCGTTACAGAAGCACTGTCCATCATTGTCTTGCGTGTTATTTTTACATTTTATACGATTTCCCCGCGGGTTCATTCTATCGACCATTAATTACGCAAATTAATGTTTAGGTTAATAAATATATGTATTTCAAAGTATCCTTCAATCCATGTTAGAATTTAATCATCCGATTTATTGTTTGTCTAGAATTAAACAAATACGACGTTTGGAAAAATGCACCACATTAACAGTTAGAAGTGTCTCTTAAAATGACGCACATTGCAAATAGCGCCAATAAAAAGGCGCACTGCGTTAAAAGCAGCGCCTTCGAATCGGACTTTCTTACTAATGAATTGTCCCAAAACGACGCGCAGACAGCTCGCGCCGATTGTCTCGCGCTCATCCCAAATAAATATATAACGGATGGGTGGACAAAAACCACGCCTTTCAAGAGATGATGACGAGCACCTGTGACCCCGACAACATTTTCCACACACACACACACGCACGCACGCAAGCACACACAGAGACACACACTCGCTGCATTGTCAACGCTGGAGACGAGAGTATACAGCAAGGACGCGGTCACAGCAGAAAGGAGACAACTTACCTTTTAGTCATGTAGTCCCGGATTAAAATGAACACTGGAGTTGAGTCGTCCTGTAAATAGAAAGAAAATAGTCGCGTGGGGAAGATGACAACAAACACGCGGCAGAGATAAAAAGGCAAAACATTGCTTTCAGGTAAATGATTAAAATGGGACTGTTGCGCCTGAAAAACCTTCCAAAAAGCTCCTGTTTTAGAAGGAGTGGAACATGTGCCTGATTGCAGAGTTTTAGGCGAATGGAACGGGAGAGATGTAAGATTTGTTTAAAGCCCCGCATTTCCATTTAAGAACGTGATTGTGTTTGCAAAGATCCCTTTCAATCTTCGCATCTCCCCCCCACACCCCCCTTCTCTCTCTACCCCTCAGCGTCTCTGAGGCTGCTTTGCAATTCATAGAATTGGTAATTTGCTATTGGGACAAAACGTGAAGGGAAAAATAATCAGATCAACTGGGAGAGGTAGTGAGGAAGGAGCCAGGAGGAAGAAACACAAGGTTTCTCTCTCCAAGTTGCTGCTTAGTAAAATGCTTCGAGAGGTAAATGATATAAGAATATAGGCAATTTTATTTTCTTGAATCGGTTAAATGTAAATTTCCAGGACTGGGAAAATCCAGAACAACTGCTGCAGCTTGGCAGTGAGGATGCAATGTCATATAAAAATTAGATTATTATTATAAATGATTATGATCGGATATGGCACTAAACCTTGATAACGGCTGTATGATTGCGTTCAGGATTTGAATGATGTGAATAAATTGTGTGTAATATGTGTCACCTGCACTGTGCGCGAGCGTGTGCGCGCGCGCGTGTGTGTGTGTGGGGGGGGGTAGAGAGAGTGCGAGAGAGAGCGTATCTTGGCCTATCATAACTAAGTGGGTGGCGATGATGAGATCATACAACATTGAAAATTACCGAGACAATACAAATAAATGACATACGCGGAGGCTTTGAAATAGAGCAAATGCTTTCAAATTTGTCACACATTTCCAGCAGCATTCACAGACACGTCACATAGCGCTTACTTACACGCCTCTCGTCGTGTGGGTGGCTGCAGAGCTCAAGCATCGCGCCTTATAATCTATTTAAAATGAGGAGCGCTATAATCATCAGTGACCTATTATAAAAGGTGTACGCGTGTGTGTTTGGAAGTGCATGTGTGTCTGTTGCAGGGGTGTGTGTGTATGGGGGGGGGGGGGGGGGGGGGGGTCTTCAAAAAGATCTCGGTACTCCCCCACGTGGTTATTTGCAAAACAACCGATCTAAACTCAGGGAAACCTAATCAAACCCCGCTGCTGCAGCCCGTTCACCTTCCTTGGAGAGAATTGGAGAAAAGAAATCTGGCAGCAGACTGGAGGTTATCTGTGCGCAGGTACACGAAATGAGAGGAGGACTGTTAAAAACTCAAAGAGACACTTAATAAATAGAACATATGTTTTTTCTATAACATATGTAAGATCGGAGCTCTATCCGTCCTGTGCGAAAAATGCGCTGTACCATGCTCTGAAACCCTGCGCCTATTGAATATGTCCCTAGTGGGCTTGAATCGGAGAGGAGCCAATACAAGCGGAAGGGAGGCGTGTCTTCGCTCTTCCCCAAGACCTCCCAGAGCAGGTTGTTGCGTTTTGGCTCTAAAGCCTGGAGACCTCCGAAGTGCTCGTCAGTTTTCGAAGTAGGAGCCATGGCGACAACAGCTCAGTATATTCCGAGGAATAACTCCTTACCGTCTAACCCGCTCATGCATCCGGATTCGGATAGGATGCACCAGGGGACGACCTACAGAGAGGTGCAGAAAATGATGCACCACGAGTACTTGCAAGGGCTTGCGGCTACCAACACGGGACACCCGATGAGCCTGACGCACCACCAGTGGCTGCCCACCTCCAACACCGACTGGTCCAGCGGAACCCACATCGGACAGCAGGAGCACAAAGCCACCGTGCAAGCGACCCGAGAGGACCTGAGCAGCGGCTTCCACCACAGATCTCACCTGGTGCACCAGCAGACGCAGAACGGCCACCATGGTTCGTGGGCGCCTACCACGACCCACCACTTGTCCCCGCTGTCCCCATCCAACGGCCACCAGTCACTGGTCTACTCCCAGCCTGGATACACAAATCTCAACGCAATGCTGAGTCCCCAGCCCGGCTCCCTGCACCACGGCATGCGGGACCCGCTCCACGACGATTCGGGCAGCCACGACAACCAGATGGAGTCGCCCCAGCAGGCGTTCAGCCACCACCAGGACCACTCGGACGAGGACGCGCCCAGCTCCGACGACCTGGAGCAGTTCGCCAAGCAGTTCAAGCAGCGGCGGATCAAACTGGGCTTTACGCAGGCGGACGTGGGCTTGGCCTTGGGCACCCTGTATGGAAACGTCTTTTCTCAGACCACAATCTGCAGGTTTGAGGCGCTGCAGCTCAGCTTCAAGAACATGTGCAAACTTAAGCCGCTCCTAAACAAGTGGCTGGAGGAGACAGACTCAAACACGGGCAGTCCCACCAATTTGGACAAGATTGCTGCGCAGGGCAGGAAACGAAAGAAGAGGACCTCCATTGAAGTTGGGGTGAAAGGAGCGCTGGAAAATCATTTCTTAAAATGCCCAAAGCCGTCTGCTCATGAAATCAGCACTTTAGCCGGCACTCTGCAGTTGGAAAAAGAGGTTGTCCGTGTTTGGTTTTGCAACAGAAGACAAAAAGAGAAAAGAATGACACCAGTGGGGGTCCCTCACCCGAATATGGAGGACGTATATTCCCAAGCAGAGACCCCTCCTCTACACCGCACACTACAGAGTCCTGTGCAGTGACTGTTTTCATGAACAATCCCAGCATTTCCGCGGGGGGATAGAAAAGGGAAAGGGACTATGGAGTTTACAGTATTTAAGTTTGGCTTTTGTTTTCCTGAGAGAAAAAGAGACATGGAAAAGTTGAACAGATGAGTTTTGCCCTTAGTATTCGGAGATCGTCATGTCCAACAAATAGATGGCAAGAGGGAAAATGTTAAGAAAAAAAAAATCAAGAAAAAAAAGAAAAAAAAATTCGCTATTACTGATTCCGTGCGCATTTAAAGTGAAACAAAGATCTTTATTTACCAAAATTATATGGAGGAGACATGCATATAAAGTAAATTTGAAATCCCATGGCTGTTTCAGATGGGGAGTAATTAAATGTGGCAACTGAGGCCATCTCCTCCTGGTGTACCATGAACTGTTGGCGCTCACCAGAACGAGGTGGTTGCCTGAAAATGATCAACACTGGAGATGAATCGCCTACACTGAATGAACATTTTTGCTTTTTCGGGCTTAAACTGATTAACCAGATTTCTGAATATTAGTGTATACTTTATTTGTTATATTGAGTGTGATGTTTTGGTTTGGAAATCCTTTAACTTCAGTGTCTCTCTTTCTGCAGACTGTCTATGATTTCTTTCATGATTTGCTATAGGTACTGTCACTCATCAGAGCAGCCTCTTCATTTTTATGTTTACTCAGTGGGAGTTGATGGTGGAGAAGTTTATGGAAATTATGGCACCCGAAAACACTCGTCATTAAGGTCAGAAACATTTCAGAAAATGTCCAGTGCAGCAGGACGCGTATGTCCTGCTTGCATGCCTTAAAAGATATTTAAAGCTTTGCAGCTGACCACGTCGAAATTTGCAAACAGCACCAGACGCTAAAAGGGCAATTCTAAAAGCGCATTTTCTTTTATTTGTGGGGTTGGTTGTGTTCAAATTATTGTTTTCTTTGCATGTAGCACTTATTCTTTCGTTGATATTATTGTTGCAATTTTATATTTGTTAATAACATTGTGAGTGGAGCTGATCTCCATTGGCTTAAAACACAATAAATCCCATGTTTACAGGTTCCTGGTTATCACCACAGAGCGCTGTCAGCTCACACTGCTTACTGCCTGCTATCCTGTTCTATTCCAAACATTTCAAGAGAGATTGGTCAAACACGAAACGAAAAGTAATAATAACTCAGGTAACTTCAGTGCCCCATGTCGGAATATCACGCCTGAACACGATCTTTGTTCCTCTGTGTTTTTAGATGTTTAATCTGGTTACAGCCACACCGCTTTTCCTTTGTCCCATCAATCCATTGTATTATATTAACACGCTGGATTCGGAGAAAAGAAAATAATAATTCCTTAAGGGTAAGCGATGAAGGGACTTAACTTTAGATATATTTTTTTTTTTTCTGACCTGAAAGGAAATCTGAAAATCTCATGCGTTGTGTGTCATTTCTCAATGCTGGACCAGTCCAAAAGCCTACAGCAGTGCTATTCATTACAGATGAGGGAAGCATTTTTTATTTCAAGAAGAAGAAAAAAAAAAATAATGATAATAATAAAAAAAAAAAAGATTTTAGAGAAAATGTTGCCAGGATTATTTCCGATATGTAAATATGTCCAATATGTAAACTTGTATTTGTTCTGAGATATTGTTTTGTTTTTGTTTCTTTCCGGGCAGTTTTGTACACTTACTAATTCCAAGAAGATATTTTAATATGATTTCATTTATGAATCTGACCATTTATATATATATATTTATTTCTTAAACGTGTTTGGAGCTTTTTGTTTAGCTCTGTTAATGGTTATGTTGCAGTGGATTTCAGTATGTTTTTCTTTTTGTTTACTACATTGGTTGTATGTTGATTGCTAAATGTAGACTGCAAAGTCACATTTATATTTATGTTATAGTAATATTTTATTACTTACATAAAACATATATACAAGAAATGGTCTTTTGTCTTCATTAAGATCCAAACCACTCGCCCTTTGTTGCTGTCTGTTGTAGCACCACCAGGCAAACGAGATAAACATGATCCTAAAGTTGGATGCTGGTCAGTGTGCGGAGCATCGGTCAGCACACCATGTGTTCACTTTAAATAGCGGGGATTCGTTATGTAACAGGGGGTCGTTTAAATCAGAAGCTGTGTACATGTGCTGTTAAAGGGAGTAGACAACAGTATTTTACCTCAGGCATTCCCTGCTAAGTTCACACAGTCTCTGACGTTGTTCACATCTTTGTGTAATAATCGCAGTAATTAAATTGTGCAATATTAATACGGAATTATTGTCTTTTCATTGAGTGATTTTTATTATGACCATCATTATTAGTAGCAGTCCTCTCACCCAGGTGACTTATTTATTCAGAGCCTAAACAGGCCTTCCTCAGTCAAGCTGAAATTTGAGCTGTTCTCCTTACATAAACCATCGACCATCACTTGTCATGTTCTCAGCATTTAAAAGGCGAATTGTGACGAATGTTTGATCTGAGAAAAGAGGTGCCTGCAGGCGAAAATCAGCCTCTTTTCCAAAGATAGAAAGAGGGAAAAACACATAAACGAAAACGGCAGGCCCTAAAGTTCAGTGAGAGGAGAGACAGGCCTATATTCACAGGCAACATATTTTCATGTTACGTGGCGCCTAAATCAACATTCAGCTTCTCTGAATCAGACATGAGCTGTTGTTTTAAAGTTAAGGGCCCCTCTGCCTCCCGTTTATCACGGGCCACAGCGGCGGTGCGCCTTGTCTCTGCGTTCACATCAGGATAAAGCTGAGCTCCATTGAGAGATTCATTGCAGGCGCTGATACATTTCAGTCCTTTGCACCACATTTTCTGTTTTATCTGGAAATTTTCGAAACCACCGTGAAAAGTTAAAAAGATGAGCAGCAGCAGTGAAATTCTGCACCCACGGAGCTGCCAGTCGTCGAGCCTAGGTTTGCTGTAGGAGCGCAAACTAGTCTACATTTAGGGCATTATTTTAATGACCAGGCTACTTGTTTCAGATAGTTAACAGCTGCGCATTTGTATTTTGTTGGGCTAATTTCTGAGTGCGCCGATATCAAACACGAATGCGCAATAGAAAGTTTGAAGGAGCGTTCAGATTCTACAGAAAACTCGGCTCAGATTTTGGAGACAGAGACTGCCATTAATTTCTATTCCATTTAAACATCATTGACAACCAACATCCACCAATATTTTCCTTAATTTTTCACAAATTCGGTATTTTTTAAGAAAGATGTGTGTGCAGCTGTATCATGCGTTGAAAAATCTAACTGCATGTAAGACACCACGTAAGCCTGCCGAAATCGGCCTTTTGTACGGCTTTTGGTGCAAGTGGAGAGAAGTGTCTTTCAGCGGCTGAGGTGGTCAAACTGTGGGAGAAGAGGCCAAGATGAAGGAGCAAACCAATCGCCAGAGAACAGCGGGTCACAGGCGCCCCCTGCTGGTAGAACCTGAGTACAGCGACATCAAACTACCTCAAAGTTGGATAAAACAATCAAGAATGATAATAACAACAACAACAACAATATAATGTTAAACATATCATAATCACCGTTTTCAACACTATTTTACCTATTTCTGTTTGTTTGTATAAAACATGCAAACATGCATTCAACTATCTCCACCTGCTGAATTACTGTATTCTGCACCGTTACAGAAACATATAACACAGATTAAGTTATGTCCTCCCTTTCATCAAATCTCAAGCTAATAAAGAAATCCCATTTGGATTCAGGTGATGGAGTTAAACTGATCTGAACCTATCTGAGTGTGCAAGGCTTGCCCCTGTCCACAATCTGTCACTTCTTCACAGTGGTGAGCCAAGCAGAGACACATCAGGTCTCATTTTAGAAAGTTTTAAATGTGACTCAGTCAGGGATGAAGCATCAAACCACCCAGTATCTGGACAGCTACTCAAACCTCAGAGGGCCTCGAGGTAACCGGTCGAAATGGATTGAAATGCAATGCAAAACGCAGAGGCCTGCAGAGTGAGCGTAGATGGGGAAACAGAAGGAGTCCACAGTTGACTGGTACCAACTGTTATTTTTTGATGATATGCAATTTTTATTCTGTACCGTATGGAGGGACACAACCTCCATTATGCCGATGAATCAATAATACATGAGCGGTACTCATCACAAAACAGCAAAACCCAGCTATTTGACCTACGAATCACCACAGTTCACTCTGTCCTCCTCAGTGAGTGGGCCCTCGGCAGCACCAGCAGAGGAGCTCCAGCCTCAGCAGTGTCCGGGCGCTCGCGAACACCGATGCCTCCTTCATCAGGGAAGTATCGTCACACACAGGAGATGTGGATTAGTGATGATTAGCAGGGATTATGGCTGGTTAATGGTGGGAAAATACATTAGGAACCATCAGCTCCGGGAGGGGGAGGGGATTTCACTCACGCTAGCGGATTTGCATTGATCCACAGCAAATGAATGAGGATTAGCAGCATCAAGCTATCTGCCAACAGATAAATAACATTAAGCGTATTATACGCCAACGCCTGTTATTAATGACATTACAAACACCACTACAATGCTGGCAATTATGGAAATAATGGGAGCGGCTGAATAATTTACTTGGTTGGGATTCTTGGGATTCCAGATCATCCTCATGTACAGAGATACGGAGTGATGCTGGAGAGCCCAGCGACTGGTAGGCGGACAAGCATTTAGGCTCTGGGTACCGCTTTCAAGGAAGGGATGCTCTAAGGGGTTTATACATCATTAATGGATTTATTAATGTCCAATAAATCACCCGTGACTGCTTTATAGATTAGTAATAAGACATTTGTAAGGACAAGTTTTGGGTTGCAAGGTTGTGAAATACTCATATTTCACAGCCAATGCCTAACTGAAAATATAACCTCTTACACTACAGAGAGAGAGAGAGAGAAAACCCTGAAGAGCACCAGGAAACAAAAGCCACCCATTAACAACTCCAGTCTTATTAGATTCAAAGTCTTTATTAATGTTTTACTCACTCCATAATAACCTAACAAATGTACAAATCCATAACCTGGCAACCTCAAAATTGTCCTTATTAATTGCATAATGCTGATCTGCTGATCAAACAGAAGATTTATCACCCATCAATAAAGACAAGGTATGCTACCTTATAATAAGCGCTTATTAGCTTGATGCGACAGATGGCAAGCTCGGGAAAAAGCATGTAAAACGTCGTGCATCATTTAAACTGTGCTGATAAATTATGGCAGGCTCACACTACAGTTTCTCCTTTAGTGTATGCATCATTTTAATTTTCTGGCAGGTAATGTTAAAGTTCTGTTGGATCAATACTGAGGTATGATTGACATGGATTCAGTTATTTAGAGAAGGCAATTACAATAGACGTCGGCTGCGTCGTCACATATTTCACTGCAGGTAGAGCGTGGAGGAGGAAAAAAGTTCTCATGGCTCCATCCAACCCACATTTTTAACCTGACAGGTGAAAGAGCCTGTAGCTTTCTTACTCTCTATTACTACCTCTTCCTCCAGCCGAGTTCTCCTCTCCTCTTTTTGCCGTTTATGTAATAAATACTCCACTCCCACAGTGAGTGGCAGAGAAAGGGGGGATGGAGATTGGAAAAAGAACAGAATAATGCATTTTTTCATCAAAAATTCCTTCTCTTCCCCTACCTCAAGGTTTCCTCCTCTGAGCCACTTGAAAGATGGGCAACAATGTGGCCACACAGTGAACACCTAGTTACCATATGAAACACTCCAGCAGTGAACTGGAGGAGACGGAGACAGGAGAGGAGAAGTCTTGTGTTATTTATGATACTGGGCCTTGTAGCTATATGGGTTCCCCCTTCATGTCTACTCCAAGGTATGGCCCCCATATGCGAAGGGGTTTAAGTGCAGCTTTAGAAAGGTACTCTCCCCTCCCCTCTGCATCCCTTTGCTCCTCACTCAGAGGTTTTGAAGAAGAGAAGTAGCCCGTCTCCCTCTTTCATGGCTTTGAGGGACATTTTATATCGCCTCAGGTGTCTGTCAGTGTGACTAACAGTTCTGAGAGTGGAGAACTAATATCTCAGGAACTTGCCTCCAGGCAGCAGCGCATAGATGTTACTGTTGGTGGCATACAATGAGAAGAAAGTCGCACTTTAGAGGCATTCAGCAGCAGCAATTACTAGTGATTCAGTGAGCTGGCTGGTATTAAACAATGGCTGTGACAGGTGATAAGAACACAGTGGAAAAGGCAAGATAAATGCAATCATCTGTACTGCACAAGCTGCCTTCAGTTTGTAGGATGTCTGACAAAAGGTTGCAAATAGCCTGAGGAAACGTATTAGGGATAATACACTAACCAAACAAAGCAGTAATAATAAGTTGTTTTTTTTGGGGGGGGGGGGTCTTTTCAGGAAAGTATTTGAAATCACACAGCACAGCTGCTGAGGAGGCATTTTAAACTACTGCACAAGGTTGCAAAGTTAATTGTCGCACCTAAAAGGATATGGCATTCCAGTGTTAAAGGTTGTCCCCTCTCTTCACCTTCGAGCCTGGCTTTTGTCAACTGTATGGCGTCGCGATGCCTCCTGTTCAATAACAAGGTTCAGTGCAGAGAAGAGGGGAGGAAAAGAAAAGACAAGGCCTTGCAGTAGAGAGACACACACCAGTGAACAATAGGAAGGCCATCTAATTCTAGAGCATACCAAGATGTTCAGGGCCTTCCTTCATCAAGGATATTCAAAAAAGGAAGAAAAAACATGGCTATTCAGAGTTCACAAATGTATAGGCACAGCAGCAGAAAGATCATCTTTCTGCATGCACTTAAAAGCTTTATGGCTTCTTTAGGAAGACGTAGGACAATCCAGGAAAGGACGGCATAGAATTCTCACACAGAGATCTTGGCAGTACAAAAGTAAGTGAGGAAGTTCCAGCTCTGCTCTACACTGCCTGTGCGCCATTCCTGTGATCCAAACCCAAACAAAATTCTTTGCTGCTGTCCTTTACCCATGACTGATCCTTCGTGTTATGCATGCTGGAATGGATATTATACTGTGAACCCCTGTAAATTGGAGCCGGACAATAAACAGATCATCAAAGATGATCCCGCTGCCCCCGACAGTCGGCTTTGCCCTGCGACGCTGAGTTCAAAGGACGAGAGATCGGTGGGCAAATGAGTGCTGTTGCTCAGCGCACAGTCAACTGAAACAACAACAAAGATAAGGCTGATGGAAATAAATAAATAAGGATGGAGGAGAGAGGAGAGGGAAGAAAAATAAGGCAAGCGGTGGAGGGAGGGGGTGTGAGACACAGCACAGAGATGAAATGGAGACCTGCCACTGTGCTCAAGGACACCGCGTGCCACTATGTAATTAGAAATGTACACAGATGATTTGGATGCAGCGATATGATTAGGCAAAGCAGTCCCCAGTCTTAGGCCTAATCAGCTCACTTCTGAGAGATACTCCAAGACTGCTGGTGCGTGTGTGTGTGCATGTGTATGTGTGTGTCTCTGGTAGAAGTAGAGGGGGTGTGACACACTACGAAGCATCTCTCCACTCACTACAAGCTCTGGGAGGGTACATTAGAGAAGCTGGCATACAGACCCCCATGCACATAAAGTTAGATATCCAGAGATGGGGAAATATATAGGGACTGCAATGAGCAGACATTTAATTTGAATACCCAAACACATACACAAGATCTGTTTACGATGAGAATTAGGGCCACCATTGATAGAACAGGGAGTCCTAACTGCCTGTACTGCATGTATTATGAACCCTTGCTGCTGAGCTCGTGTCAAAGACTTGCAGTGATGAAAACATGTGGTGAGTGAGAGGAACAGAGGGTACAGTATACATAGTATAGGAAACAGACTGGCATGATGAAGAGCAGAGAATGAATAGAGACATAGAGGAGGAGAAGTTGGCGAGAGCACTCATCACACAGTTTTTCTGAGGCGAGCGTAGTTAGCGAGTAATAACGTACTCGACTGGAAGTAGGATTCAAGAATTTCATGAAAGAAAACGCTTCACTGTTCCACTCAGAGTCACTTTCAGGTCAAACTTCGAACCAGTGTTTTGACAGCACCACATTTTGAGGTCAGCTCAAGAAGAATTGACAAAACACCTAAAACCCCCAGCACATATGTGCCCCGGAGCTAGAGGCCGGGACACGCACAAAAGAGGCGATGGTCTACAAAGACCTAAGTAATGAGCAGAGGCCAATTAAAAAGAGCTGCACCCTCCTCCTCATCATCCACCTCCTCCCTTTCTCCTCCTCGTTCTATCTGTCCTTCTGTCTCTCCTCCTCCAGTGGCTTGTTATTGATCACCTTTAACCCCGTCTCTCAGTGGTGTCAAAACTACCATTTAGGATCATCCCCTGGGCTGAGCGTGTGTCGATCGCACCCTGCCCCATAAATCATTACCGGGAGGAGGGCTCGGAAGGGTCTGTCTTGCCCAAAGCGCAGAGGGAAGGCCTGGCTTTCACAGACACATTTTGGCAGAGCCCAACCCCATGCCCCCGGGGGTCAAGGGTCATCGATAGTCCCATGGATTAGCACCCAGACACCCCTGCTAACTCTGGCTTCTCCAGCCAGCCCACCACTGTTCCCCCATGGGGCCAGCAGTGGCACCCCTTTGATTTTTAAATAAGACAAAAGGTCAGTCGGCGTCCTGACCTGTCTTCGCAGTGATCTCCCTCCCTGTACGTGGCAGTTCTTCTTTATTCATGATGGAGCCTAATTTCTGTCTTGTTGCCGCAAACTGAATGAGGATGAGCAAAGTTTTAGGTGAGATGTGAGGGGAAGTTGACAGATTGATATGGTCGAGAGAGTTTGTCAGTGGCACAAATGGCTACAGGAGGCTATTGTTGTCACTGTCTATCTATGCGGCTATCTGTGTTGGACTCATACAAACTCCCCTGCCTCCTCCTGGGCTGGAGGCGCCTCATCGCCTCAGTACACGGCTGCATATCAGCCAGATGCTGCATCCACCCACAGCCCTCCTCCTCCTCTCTTCCCCTCTCCACCCCCCTTGTTTTCCTCTCTATGCAGAGAGGCAAATACTCTTTTCTAATTATTTCCAATTCGCTCTCTCTGTCTCCTTCCTTCGAATCTGCCCCTCCTTGTCCACCTGCTGCTCTACCTGCAGTGGACTGACTAGGTTAGGTTACCCTCCTCAGTCTCAGTCAAGGGGCCTGGGAATGGGGGGGTGATGGGTCGAGCTGACAGGTCCTTTGTTGGGGTAAAGACTCATGACCCATGGGTAGACAGGCAGAGGACGGGGTAGAGCCATCACCGTCCTTGAATCCAGTCCCACTGGATGATGTGTTGTTGGCAATTTTCTCACTTTTTTTTATATTAGTTAGCAATCGGTGGTGGATTATAACCATATACAATAATCAAATACTGCCACAAGTTACATTGCAGAAAACCTGTGAGCTTCTAAACTATGAAGCTGAGTTATGAATTAAACTACTGAGCAGTATAAAACATCTATTATGATTATCTCCACCTTGGCCAAATAAGATGCTGCTTACACATTATTGGACCAGTGATAATAATCTAATATTATAATATGCAATAATGATACAATGACAGGGACTATTCTGAAAAAGAAATACTTTAAGTACAGTACTTGCAGTGTTGGAGAATTTTACCTGGTGGCATTGCTAATGTGTGAAGTCTCACGCCAATGAGCGTTCATCACTTACACATACAGATAAAAGGTGATACAAGGGGGGGTGAAGTGGAGCAGAGGGTATGGATTTGGTACCCATTGTTGGTAGTGGTTCCCATGTGCCTCTCCACCCATTCCACCCACCCACATCTCCCCTGCGGGACAGCTCTACTGGGGGGTGCAGGCGTGGGACAGGACACTGCACCATCAAGGGGATTAATTGGTGTGGCACCTCTTTGGTGCACATGGCCAAAGCAATTAAATAGTGGCCCTAGGCCTTCAGTTTGCCATTACTAAACCGGCGACAAAGCAGCAAATTGGGCTGTTCTTTCCGTACTTGTCGTCACATGAGCTCACGCCGGAGAGATGAAACAAGAAGCTGTTTTGTGAGGTGTGAATGCTGTGGAAAAGAACTACAGGTATGGCGACATCAAAGGCATAAGGAAGATGAATGATGGGGATTGATGATTTTAACCATGAATTCTCTGATGTTTGTGCTATGTTGCGTGGACATGTGAATGTACTATGTGCAGAGTGTAAGCAGGATCTGGTGGCTTTCTTATCTCTCCCACTGTCTCTCCCACTCCCTGCAGCCGTCAATTAGTGAGCCTGGGTGTGTGAAGGCCTTGTGCTCTTTCACATGAGCCTTTGTTGCCCCCCCCCCCCCCCCCCCACCCTCTCTCTCTCTCTCTTTCTCTCTCTCTCTGTTTCCCCCGTGTTTGAAGATTGAGAAAAGACACAAGGCAGGTTACTGTAGCGCCTCTCTGGGGTGTTGGTCGCTGTCTGCCCCTCTCTCTGTAAGCCTGCCTGGGCCTGGAGCAGCAGACCACAGTGTCCACAGAGCCTTCAAACACAGGCCTGGCTATCCTCCATCAGAAAAGGATGGCTGTGTCAGATACACCTCTACCGGTGCAAAAAAAACCCCAATGGCCCCTGAGATGTGTACGTACAGTATATGTACGTACACATTACACAGCATATGTATGTGAGGGAAAGGGGAGGAAACGCTATGAGAAAGAAGCAGTAGGAGAGATAACAGACACAGACAAAAAGAAAGGATGAAGTTTACAAAGGAAAATTCAGTGAAGACAAAATGAAGGAGAGGAGTAAAAAGGAAAGCAGAGATGGCAAAGGAAGGTAGGTTTGGAGAATTTAGGTGAAAAGCTGCATTATATTTTTATACATTCCTACTTTTATCTATTTTATTTCAACTCAATTCAATTTCTTTCATGCTGATCAGGCAAAACAGCTGTTTTTTTTAAGCTTATATCGTGCAGATGTTATAAACATCACTGTAATCTGCAAACTCAACTAGTGAAATTAATGATGTAATACATAAAAGCCTTTGAAAGTATATGAGATATTCCATATTAGCTGTGACAAAATCACCCCCTTTACTCCTAATCAAAAGGTTTTTTTCATATGTAGACATGTGGAAAATGTTGCTGTTTACAGCTTGTAAGCAGAGGTAAAACCAAAATAGAGCCAGAAAAACACCTTTCCATACAAAGCTGTTTTTATCTTTTAGCCGTCAGGATCAGATCTGAGAGCAGTTCCAGGTGCTATATTGAGAGGTTTAGCTAATAGCAATCGTTCTATTAAATACAGTTTAGCCTAGAGAGAACCACTGAACAAGCTTTTTCTTTTAGAGTGCAGACAACCTTTCTCTAATGAGGGCCAGACGTGTTCACCCCCAACCTCCCAGCAGTCCATACCCTACAGCCCTCCACCCCAGCCCAGATCTCCAGACACTGGGCTGGAGAGAGGCGTGAAGAAGGGGGCCAGACTGCTTACCATCCATCACATCCGTCTGACCCGCCCCGCGGTGCTGAAAAGACCACGGTTATCAGTCACCCCTGACGCAGCCATCGACGTTTACCCTTAGATGCACACACACACACACACACACACACACACACACACACACACACACACACACACACACACACACACACACACACACACACACACTCACACTTACAAAGATACGGAGGCACACTGAAAGACAACCCACAACATCTTTGCAGTCACTCCAAAATGCCCCGTCACCTCTTGTCCTTCCCTCCATTGAACTCTCATTACCATCCATCAACCCTCATCACTCACAAAAATGCCAACACGCTCAACAGATGGCTCTAAACCAGCGTAATGACAAATGCCAGGTAGCTCCCAACAGGGACCAATCACGTTAGTCTGCACCACTACAAAACAGTGATTTCCAGTCCTGGAAAACAGTTATGCAAAGCTAGTGTCAGCTTCGACCTAGACTGGTGGGGGGCCTTTGTGCTGATCTGAGTTTGGTGTTACAATAGCTTGTATTGTCCCGCTGCCTCTCAGCTTTATTACATATGTATGTGTTGATTGCTGCAAAACAACAATGCTGGTGCATGACATTAAGCAGTAACAATAACAGTGATGCTTGGCGCTCCTACTCAGCGTTGGATGTTTATCCAGCAAACCCCTGTGTTCACGCCCAGTGCCCAATGGTGTGAAATACCAGCAGAGGAGCCAGCTTGGGAATATCATGAATGGGGACTTTATAGAATACTTTCCTTTACTCTGGCATATTTCAGCGAAGCAATGACAGATCAGGGATGATTGACTGCATTTATGGCGGCACGTATCGTGAAATGACACAGAACTCACAAGTCATCTGAATAACTCTTAGTTTTGGCCTGGCTGAACACTAAGCTTTGTATAGGAAACCAGAAAGATCCATACTGTGTCGATGTGTGAAACTGATACGGAATCCATGGCACAATGGGCACATATGAGAGAGCTCCACGGGCTCAAAGGTCACCTGGCCCACCCACGTCACTGTGGCTGTGTGGAATGCCAGGGGGTCGGTCTGGTTGAAAACCTTAGGTTTGTCACCCGCTCAACTCTTCAACCATCGTGACACACCCGAGCGGGCCAAGCAATGTGCACCCTGTGGTATCAGAGACCTCCCCACCCTTGGGTCCCATTCACACAAACCCACACATGGGCGTACGCAGACAACAGCCATCTCTGATGCCCTTCTGATTCTCCCCGCTGGCATTTAGCTGGAGAAGCTTAGTGTGTGTGCGCATACGTGTGTCAGTGTATGCGTGCGCCTGTGTGTGTGTGTTTGTTTCAGTGGGGCTGTGTGCAGCAGGGAAGAGGGGTGGGGGCTGAGGTGACAAGAGTTGTGGTGCAGATGTCCCCACAGCCAGCGGAGCCTCATGAATGGCGACTGTTGTGATGGTGACGGGGAAACGCGTTGGAGGCCTGGCCTACGCACTCCAGTCATCTGAATGGCTGGAATTCAACATGGTCGAAAAGACAAGCTCATGCGTGCAGACTGGAAACAATGTGGCCCTTTCATAACTTTTCCTCTATCTCCTCTGTCACTCTCGCTCTCTCTGCTTTGGCTTTGAATTAGTCCCCCTCTGGAAACAAAGCTGTAATTTTCATTGCGTTGACGGTTTCAATGTGAGGCACCTTTAAAATTACCGTTGAGCATCAAAAGTTACTGTATGTGTCTGAAAACATAAAAGAAATTGATTAATTTTTGATAATACATCATGTGAGTCACATAATTCTTGGAGGATGGAGCACAATCTATTGAAACAAAGGAACAAAGATGGATAGGAAGCCACGGGATAATTGATTTGAAGTGGAAATGTTATGATTGATCTATTGATTTGCTGTCTGGTGCTCCTGCCCTTTCTAACAGCAGACATACAGCTTCACTCAGGGGACCATGAAGCAGAGGACACGCAGGTCCATCTATTTACCATGCCACTGTGAGGACTGTGAGACAAAGGAGAGACAAGATGAGGCTGCCTCCTCGAGCTCTGTGCTATTAAGCATCCGCTCAGCCAATCTACGAAGTCGATGCTTGGTCAAACACATTTTGTGACTGTTTACATCTTAGATTTAACTGTCACATATCAGCATTTTTCAGATGAAATAGTGTGACTGATATTCAATTGACGAAAGACAGAAGGGGAATTGACTGTATGTCTGCGGAAAACACATTTCCAGAAGAAAGAGTGAATCCTCTGCTGCTCTCCGTTTGCCCCAGATTTACTTTACAGAACACTGTCAGCATTATATGTAAATGAGAGCACACACACACTAGCACAGATGCACATAAGACATCTACCACCAGTCTTTGTCAGAGTTACAGTACTGTATCGGTCCACGGGTGTGGGAACGTCCTCCCACGCCATTATTCTATAAGCTAAACCAAACAACAAACTGAATTACAACAGCTGTACCACATTTGTGAGATGACATTAACACACAGGATATGATCAAACACATTCAAGATTCAAAAGTGTTCAAAGACAAATTAAGTTCTGCTTCATGAATCTAAACCCTCAGTTCCAATTCCTTTATTACTGACAGTGAAACTACAGTGAAGTCCTTTATCCTGCATAACAAACAGATAAATCACTCAGCTCTTACCCACACACTCACACACACAGGGCAGCGACAGACAGTAAATGTCCAACATGTCCCAAGAGAGACCAAGAAAAGGATTCTTGTTTGAAGCAGGAAGGGGTTATTGTTCACCAGATGCCAAGGCGTGGGCACCCAGGCACTGATTAGCTACAGGGAAACATTATCTCTCTGGCCCAGTTTACAAGACCCAGTCCGGCCTGGCCAGGCACAGTTTGGTCATCTAGGTATTTTATGTTCTGAGTGGCTCTTGTCTCTCATAAGAACAAAGTGCAGGCTTGTTGGAGGAACCCAGAGGGGTGAGTCCCTGCTCTCCTCCCGCCTCCTCTCCTCCCCTCTGGCCCCCGGACCAACTGCGAGACTGCTGGAGTTCAAGCCTGGCCACGTGTTGGCCATTACACTCCCACAATGACCTTGTTGAGCTCAACATTTAGAGTTCCATAAAAACATTATTGTCCGACTCCTGGGATCATTTGTTCACTACCACAAAGGCTCAGAGAAAACCAAAATGTTAACCCCCCGGGGTTTTGCGGAGGCACATTTTTCAGATTCTGCCCCTTCTCCTCCTCTCTACCAATCCGCCCTCCTGGTACCACATTGTGCCCACACTGACGTACTTCCCAGCAGTGCCCACAGGGCACTTCTACACCAGCACAGTCAGAGATAAAGAAGGCTGCTTGGTCAAAATGCTGCACCATAAAATAGTCATTTTGTGTTTTGTACTCCCAAAGAGCAAAACCAACAATAATATCCATTCTCTTCTGCATACATCACCATTTCAGCTTTTTTCCTCTCATTTTATTGTCTTTTGCCCACAAATGTTCCTGTTTGTCATCCATCCATCTCTCCTTCCCTTTCAGATGCATAACTATGGACCCATAACAGCTAAAAGTCCTTAATGGTCATTTACTCTCTAAATATGTCCATTTCACATCGGCTGGGTGCATGTACCTGCTGAGTGAATGGGCAAGGTCGTGCCAGCCTATTAGCCATATTAAAAACCAACCCATTATGGTAATTGGAGAGGTCTAATGCATGTACAGGTTGCTTAGCGCCCATGTATTAGCTCTGATAGATGACTCAGTGATTAGCATTGAAAGGTACATTGTAGTACAGCGTGGCTGCTTGCCCTGTGCTTGCCGTCCTCTGATCCTGTCTCTCAATGTGATGACCTCTACTGTGGACACTTAGGTCAGTTCCCTGATGTCCCTGACCAAATGGTTGCTGCTGGGAATCGGAGTGACTGCTGTGGACAAGGACATTCGTTAGTCACTGTGACAATGACAAAGAAATTTAACTTTTTTTGGAGGAGGCGGACTGAAAAATAGACTTTCCATTTAGACACAAGGACATGATTGTGGTTAGAAACTGCGGAAAGCACATTTCATCCTCATCACCTGATTTTACATTAATGGACTTAAGATGCGCATTTAAATGTAGACATTGTACATCCTGGACTCAGATCCTCTGATCCACCCAAAAGAACAGTACAAGTAAACCAGAGTAGAATTACGTCCTCATGGCAGTGTGCCTCCCCCAACCAGTCAGGTTGCAGTTTATATGCATGTCTGTCCAGACTCATAATAAATGTAGCGTAGACTTTGAAGGGATTTAATAAAACAGCATTCAGTATTTTTTTCTTCCTCACTATATTGACATGTATGATTCCAGTGAATAATTTCCTGAGAGACACACGCTGTCTTCACTTAGAGACTATTTTTACTGAGGAGCCCAAAGGACTGATAGAGAGCTTTGTCACACGGTGCAACGACAATCACCTCTAACATGTGACATCACCCATGGATTTCTGAAGAGGCCATTGTGAAACGCAGTGACAGCGGCTCCGGCTGTCACCATCTTAGCTTCTGGCTAACCCAAAAATGGCTGAGGCGGGCTGAATGAAGCCTGGTTGCTGAAACCTACTGGCTAGCTGTCTCTCAAAGCAGCCATGGCCAATTAATTATGGATAACTTTAAGCCTTAATATGATTTAAACAAGCAACTTGAAGCTGACTTTTGGACTCAAGTGACCTTTGAAGGAACAGCAGTTTTGGGCACTTCTGCATTGGCTTCAGTTTTCAGCCTTGGAGGTTGCTGCTTGATTCATTCTTGAGTCCAAGTGAACGTAGGTGTCAAATTTGAAGAAATTCCTGAAGCCATTGCTGAGATATCGCGTTCGTAGAATGAGATGGAGGCTATAGTGACCTTGACCCTTGACCATCAAAATCTAATCATGCTTGAGTTCAAGTGTTTCCCAAGAACGTTTGTGCCAGATTTGAAGAAATCCCCTCAAGGTGTTCGTGAGATATCGTGTCCACAAGAATGAGACGGACATACATACAGTACATATGTCTGTCCACCCTGCTGTTCTGTTGTCCGCTGCCTGGCGGGACGGACAACCAAAAACATAATGTGTCTGGCTATGGCTGCCACCAGCGTGGAGGCATAAAAAATATTTTAAAAAGCCAAACATCTCGCATGTGTAATTATTAAGTAATTAGTACTAATCAACAACACCGTCACATTTCTGGGAAAATCTAATTTCATTATTATGAATGCAAATATCTCAGAATTCAAAAAGCAGTGAAAATCTTGAAAGGAGGATGTGGAAAAGAGGTGGCAGGAACCCACAGCCATACTGATGAGAAGTGTTAATACTTCACTACAAGGTTTTCATTTAGAAATCCATAAGGGAAATGCTTTGCCTTGAGTATCCAGATCACATTTCATTAAATTTTACCATCTGTCCTGAACCACCGGCACCCACCCCAATCCCCGTCGTACTCCCCATCCAGAGCTCCCATTCCCTGCTCTATGAGCGGCCCTGACTGGGTCTCTCAGGGAAGGGAGCACATTCTCCTTTCATCCCCTCTTGGAGGACAAACATCAGTCCCATCTTGCCGACCATCCATATTCATGAGCCGCTTATAAATATCTGATAGCAGCCTCGCTACAGCTGTTTAGCTGGGAGAGCAACGTAAAGCGCTTCACACACACACACACACACACGCAAACAAACAAACATTTGTCTGGGTTGTGCATGCATGTGCACATACATACATGCTCAGACATGAACTGTATTGGTCTCTCTTTCACGCACATAAACACATTCACTGGTCGGAGGCCAGATATCGGCCCCACGTCTCCCAGTGGTTCTACCTGCCCGGCCCCCTGATAGCATCGGCTCATTGCAGGGCTATCGCTCTCTCTCGTTCTCTCTCTTAAGCTTTAATTAAAATGTAAGTGTGACTACAAAATGAGCGAGGAATCCTTAAGTGCCGTATTTACCTTCCCTCTGACAGGCCTCATGCTTATCAGTGAGGCGAGAGTACTGGAGCCAAGAGACAGGGACTTCTCAAAGGCCTGAGTAATCGCTCGCGCTCTTCTCCCTCAACACACATAAACACACACGCGCGCACACACACACACACACGCACACACACACACACACACACACACACACACACACACACACACACACACACACACACACACACACACACACACACACACACACTCTTCCTCAGCTTGAGCATCACCCATCCTGTGATGCCTCTCTCCCTGTCTGCATGCATATGGAATACAAATGCTTCGTTCTCATCAATTTCAGGAATTTAAATGATCTAATGAAACATACAGTAAGTACAAAGAGTTTTAACTAAATCAACATCCGTAACACCTCATTAAGACAAAACAACATAAGAGTGTATGAAAGGGGAATTTCTTATGTTAAGTCATGTGGCTGTAGCAATTCATGCTAATTATTCTTCTATTAATTCCAAACAAACAAAGTCTTTTTACTGTTGCTGGAACATTTCACTTCCTGTGTGCCAGAGAAGTTTTCCCTGGGAAGATGTAATGTACACCCAGGTGTTTACAGCAGGCAGTGTGAAAGCTCATGAAACTGGCATCAGTCGTATCGCGTTGTTCTACATGGAAAGCAAAAGAAAAAGAAAAACAATGAATATTGCAGAATATGAAATGGTAAATTTGCCAAAAATTGGCCAGACGGAGTGTGGTGCACTAGATGGGGCAGGGGCCAGTCCCTCGCGAGGAACACGATGGGATCACGGGCTGTGAGGGATGGCCAGGTGGCACAGAGGACACAGTTGAAATAAATTAACTGTTACCTGACATCCATTGTATATGTAGCTGTAGAAGCTAAACACTGTAGAAGTAAACCTTATTTCAGATGCAGAGGTTTAGTTGTCTAGCCTGTGGATACTGTACTGTATACTGCCAATTGCTTCACCAACTGCTGAGGGAAACATCTGTCTCTTTAGCAGCTAAATGTTCTACTATGTTCACCAGCTAGTCGCTCACTTTGTCTGCCGTTTGTGTCCGTGAACGTCCTCTTTCACATTCATTTCAACCATTGCTAATATAAAAATATTTATTAGAGCAGCTTTTAAGTTCACATGTTCTATTTTCCCCTCTCCCTTATTTTTAGGCTTTACGCTTGATTAAAATCCGTCTTGCATTTTTCCATATATGAAGAGGAGCCTTGCAGCCATTTACAATGCAGAATCCTTGGGAGAGAAAAAACAGAAGGGGCCTCTTTGTCCCGGGGCTCCAGATTAGAATGGTGATACGAACACCTCCCTATCACTGTCTGGTAGTGGCTTCCTAATCACACCCGTGCAACTGATACTGAGGCAGAAACAGGACGTGAGAGGGAGGGTGAGCAAGAAGAAGAGAGGGGAAAGATGGAGAGAGAGAGCAGCGAAAGGCACAATCTTGGAAATCAAATGCCACAATCCACCGCATGCTTGGTATGGCACAGATAGAGCGACAACAATCAAAGGTGACATTGCAATCATTGGACAACACTGGCACGGGCTGCTGCACTTTCAGGAAGGTAGAAGACCCAAAAACTGCACTTCTGAGGAACTTTTGCTGGTGTTTCTTTTCTTTTGATTCTTTTTTTTTTATTTACTGATACCTAACCGCTTCCAGTCGCTCGTCGTCTCCTCCAACTCATTAGAAACATTAGAATTGCTGATGCCGGCAAGAAAACACATTTTGCTTCGGTCTGAAGAATATCTTTGTTCTGTTTCCAATACAAATAGAAGGAGATTTAAATATTGCTCCTCTGGAGTGTGTCTGTGTGGCTGTGTAAGAGGGGGAGGCAGAGAGAGTTTCAGTGTGCAGTGAGCATCTGTGTGTTGAGCCACGATTGGTTGTGCATACGAAAGGATGAGAAATTGTGTGAGCTTGTGTGTGTGTGTGTGTGTGACGCTATGTGTGTTCCCAGAGGGTATTTCTGTTCCTTGTGTGGAGTACAGTTAAAGTGAACAATAGGCAGTGCTGCACTGCACCCTATGCAGCGCGATACTACAGAACATCAACAAAAGGCAGACTACAGCTTTGTACAGGAATCTGGATCTGAATCCTACTTCACTTTTGGAAATGGCCCAAAATTTTGTGAGCTTGTAGCCACAAATGTCTTGAATATCAATGGCAAGCCCAAATGAAGGTCCAGTAGTTGGATCAGATTGGCCAGTGGCTTTGGTCCTCAACTTGAAAAGACAAAAGAAATACAGTGCAACTGTGCACTGCAACAGGTGCATTAGGTAGTTCTTCAGCATATGTCATCAAAACAAAAGCACAGGGACAAAACTGGGGACAAAATAATAACAAAAACATACCTAATTCAGAGGAATCATAAGTTGAGACAGACTAAAGAATACAGTAATATAAATTTACACTTGAGCAAAGGAAGAGGAAAATGAAGCATAACAGAAGGAAAACATAGAAAGGACAAAACAGAAGTAAAGAGAAGATGGGGAATTGAAAGGAGAAAGGGGAGGGAAGGCTGAAGCTAGCTAGCTTTCCTCATTAGCCATGCAGAGCATCTTGGCTCCTCTCCCACACCTCCCAGCTCATCATCGCCTGGGCCCTGGCTGCCAGCACACCCCCATCTCCATGAGCCATCCCTCTCTGCCTCATCCCTCCATCCCTCCCCTTCCAGCCCCTATAATCACACCCGCAATCGCAGCCCCTAATTAGGTTAATTAATTTGTATCAGCCCTTGTAGGGACTTGGCTGATGAGGCAGCCATAATAGCATCAGCGATCGCTGCCCCCACCCCCTGGAAAAAAAAAAAAAGATCTGATGCAAGCCTGTCTGTGACAAGACAGGACTATAAACCACGGGGTCACATTTACCTCCCCACCCCCAACCTTTCTCTCAACTACATCTTTTCTCCCCTCTAACCCCAACACATCCCTTCCCCCTGCTCTTGTTATTCAATAGGGGTGACACTGACACCTAAATAGTGATATATAACTCATCGTGTCACAGTGCTTCATTGTGTCCACTGGAATGAAAACATTCTGTATAATAATAATTGAGTCTGCATCTTCCCAGTGACGTACATCCATGCATATGGAAGTGTGGTGTTTTGCTTGTTTGTTTACACTGTCGTGGTGTTCCAAAAGTGGGGGAAAAAAGTGCATGGCATGATAATGATTCTCTTGGCGGTTTGTCTCTGTAGTTGTCAGAGACCGACTGAAGCATCGCATTACAATCAGCGGCCCTCATCGCCCCTCATCAGGCCACTGACGAACAAACTCTGATTAACACCCCCATCTGATTACTGCAATCACCCAGGCTAACCACGCACAAGCACTGTCCCCCACCAGCGCACACACACGTGCACACTCATTCTATCACCGCTGAGCAGATCTGAGGCGCACGAGTACACAGAAAGGAGCTCTCATCATGCATCGTCACATAGCTGCCATTAGAGAGGTAGAGAAGCAACACACCAACACTTCAGAGCGACAGAATGTGCATGACAGGCGCAACAGCGTGTTTGTGAGATTATGAGAATGTTTTAATGAAGTGAAGTTTAAAAGAGAGGAAGCTGCTGTAATGGGTCATTTTTAACACACCGACGGGACCAAGCCCAAGTACAGTGTCCAGCGTGTGTATTGCTCAAATTCAAGCCTCCCCTTCCCCATACACAAGAACTGGGTGCGTTCAATCGTGATGCAAGCAGACACATGCATAAATATACGCACACACACACACGCAATCTCAGGCAGACAATGACACGAGGAGGCTGCGAGACAAGGACAGATCCGGTAGTTAAAGCGTAATGAACACGTCCCCGAGGCGCGCGCCTGGCATTCCCCTGAATGATGGACTGACAGTAATACCGGGGCAGATGGGTGCCCTCCACGCCCCGTTCAACACCACACACACGTACACACCCTCCCCTTGTTCTATCCTGTCCCTCTCTCCTGCAGAGATACCCCCTGTAGGTCTGATGTGGAGGTGGTGGTGGTGGTGGTGGAGGGGATCAGAGGTGCTGTGTATGTGTGTGTGTGTGTGTGTGTGTGTGTGTGTGTGTGTGTGTGTGTGTGTGTGTGTGTGTGTGTGTGTGTATGTGTGTGTATGTGTGTGCGTGCACCTAGAGGTGGGGGGCACAAGTATGAGGCCCCCGTCATGATTTAGGCTCCCATGCAAATTTAATCAATTCGAGTACCTCTCGCCAGCCAGGGCTCATTAGCGGCAATTTAAAAAGGGGGCTCTGTGATCCCCACCTCATTGCATGAGCCAGACATTCAACTCAGGCACACACACACACACACACACACACACACACACACACACACACACACACACACACACACACACACACACACACACACACACACTCACGCAAACATGCTAAGATACACACACATATCCAAATACTGACACACAAATACACAAAAACGCACACACGTCAGGGGCACTGTCAAGGCTGTAAAGATTTTCCTTCAGACGTCTTCCCCCTGGCATGGAGAGAGAGACCCTGCCTGCACGCCAGCCCAACCCCCCCACCCCCCCAGCCCCCCTTCTGTCCCTTCTCTCTATCCACTACTTCAAAAGCCCCATGACACCCAGCTTCAAGTTAAAGGAGAGAGGGATCCGAAGATAAAGACTACCTCTCATCCCCCACCCCTCGCATTCTGAGACACCCTCCCAACACTCAATCCCCAGGCTACCTCTCTCTTCTCCCCACCTCCCGCTCTCCAGCTCTCCGTAATTGGGGGATCGATTAGTATTGTCCTTAACCATCCTTACCCTCGGCTCTGTACGCTGGCTTTGGAGCAGGGCAGAGCTGTGCTGGTGAACGAGGTGGGCGGAGGTGCAGCACTTGTGGTTCGTAAGGATCAAGTGGCGGGTTAAACCCATGCGGGGAGGTGAGAGCAGTGTGTGACTCATTTGTATTCTGCATCACCTGATAATAAAGAAAATGTGACCACAAAAATCACCCGCTGTGGCTAAAAAAACTGCCCAGATTTTTTATTTGTCTCTGACATTTTTGCCACCACCACAATATAATTGAAGTAAGCACTGAAATATTACATTTTAAAAATTGAACAGCTACATCGCTTTCCAGAAACAGTCCCTGCCACTCGGGGTAATGCCCAGAACACACTGTCAACAGTTTTCGTGGGGATATTTCTTCAGTGGAAAGTAGTTCCAGTCAAAACTGCGGTCTATAGATTATGTAGAGAAACTTTTATTTTGCAAGCAGGACAGAAGAATTGTTCTTCTGCTGTATTCAGATAGCGGCTGAAATCTCAACACCAGGGCAAATAAGACCAAATGTATGTGCAGGTCATTAACACGTGTGGTAAGTGAGAAAAATATCTTTTTTCTAATTTGGGTGACCTGATCTTTTAGCCAAAAGTGATACATTTCGCCATAAATGAAACAATATATCAGTTCCCAATAGAAAATTCTGTATGTCAGAGTTTAGTTTTGCTATAGCCAACACCTGATGGCGACTGCTTTGAAAAACCTCAAACAATGCAAGTTTATTTAAAATGCACAGTGTACATTATTAAAGAGACGGTGCGATTAAAAAGAAACTAATCACAAAATGTTCCCCTTATTTGAAAGAGTATTTTTTTTTCCATTGTGTGTTTTATAACTAAACTCATAGAACAAAGATCCTCTGTGTGTACCCCTTCTTAACCAGGCTCCACTTTTACTCTCAAACACTTGCTATATATTGGGGTCAATGTCATACCCTGCAGCTGTGTGACTACCACATAGCACTCTAACCCCCCCCCCCCCCCCCCATTCCAAAAATGACTATTCGTAAGCAAACCTCCAGGGTCATTAACTTTAGAGGTGGCGCTGGGGGGTGGGGGTGGCAGGATGGCCTGTGTGAGTCGTCAAATGAATTACGAGGCTTTTGACAATAGAGAAATGCCTGTCTATATCTTTAAAATCAGAAGGTCGCCCACTGCCCACCCCTGAGCCCTGCCACTGCACCCCGGCGCAAGAGTCCCGTTGCTGGGGGGAATGAAAGGAGAGCTTGAACTGGAACAGTGGCTCGTCTGTGCACGGGTCACACAGTCAGATAGGGGTCCCGGAACTGCGCACATAGTGTTTTGACCCCTGGGCTCTCCTCGACGACCTCCACCCCCTCCGCTTATGGACGCCGGGCCCGAGGGTCCCGATACACGCACGCTCTCTCAGCAGTGTGACGCAATAGCAGAGGGCTGGGAGGGTGGGAGGAAGGAGGGAAGGAGAGTTGGCGGAGGATGTCAATCACTCTTTTACTTTGCACAATTCTGACATGAATGGTCAACACTGAAATGCCACTGAAGGACCCCGCAGGGTCTTGTGCGTGCTTGTACAGTGCACTTTACTGTATTTAAAACACCCACATCAACTTTTCTACTGCGATTAGGAAACTGCTGTTAGCTCTGTGCTGTGTTTTAAATGAGAGCCACCAGTCAAGTGGACACCCACCATCACTCTTTCCCTGCTTTGGCCCATCCTGAGGTGTTGACTCACCTTTGCTCCGGTCAGCAGTGTTTGGGCCAAGGCCTCTGGTCCCTCTCCTGCAGCCCCTCCACCTTTCACTGCATCTGGTGACATTTCTGCCTGGCTCCCTCTCTCCCCTCTTCCCCTCCAGTTGGCTCCCAGGAGAGGCTGATGGATGGGCCCTGTTTATGAAGCTGCTGCCACCACAGTGATCAATCAAACCTGGGTCACTGTGATCTGCTGCCGGGCGCCAGGTCTTCAGTCTATTTCACTATCGGCTGCAGGAGCCACACGTACAGTTTGTCCGTACTCACTGCATGCACGCAGACAGCACTATAAAGAACTGGAAAAGGATACAAGAAAATTTGAGCGTGCTTGCCTCACCTGTGCTTCATTACATTTCAGAGAGCCCAGAAGTCTTGACTTCAATTGTTAGGACAGGGACTTGGTGAGGACTGATGGCAGGAGGATCAACAGGAGAGCTGGCCTTCGTGGCAGTCAAACCAGGGATCTTACAATGAGGAATCTGAGCTAATCCCTGCTCCACCACTGCACCCAGGAAAACTGATCAGCACACGCACACACTTTCCTGAGGAGTCTAATTAGCCAAAGACCATAACCCTGTGCGAGCTGGAGAGCCTTGCGAAAGCAGAAAGATGTGAGGAAGACACGGAAAGTGACAGCCCTCACAGGCCTTTCTCATGGGAGACATTTTGACGTGTCACAGCAGGAACAGCACAGGCTTTATGAAAATGAATGATGGCTGAATTCCATTTAGCTGCTTCAGTGTCTGGGCCCTGGTATTGTACACCTGCCCAGAACAGATTATTAGCAACACCTTTACTATGACGAGTCATAATGTTTGCTGTGAGAAAGGCCGATCACTCATGGGCACTGATTTGGTTCATTAAAATCGGGATATCTTCACATTAACAACTCAATGAAAGAGAATAAACTGTGGAAATGGATGCAGCCATAACAATAGTTACATTTGCCTCTCAGGGGAACCTTTTAACAGAGACATTTTTGCATAAGCACAGCTGCAGCTAATAAAATTAATAATGGGTAATTTTGATTAAAGTGAGCTAATGAGCAAGCATTGAAAATACTATTATTAGCAATGCTGGCTAACTGACACCTAAATCATACTTAATTTTATTAGCTGCAGCTGTGTCTGCCCTGCTGTGACATGCGAAAAAGGTCTGTGGGAGGTGTATGCCGCATCCTAAGTCAAGGCCTGCAACAAAGGTGTGCCCCCCACCTCCACCACGCAACACGGTCCAGCCTCACACGCGCTCATCAAACGCTAAGTTTATCAGCAGGAACTTACCCTCAAATGACCAAGTGAAACGTTTACCAGCGGCTCATGACCACATGAATGCAAACAAATGATCAATATGCCGTGAACGTGTGATATTTCCAGATTTCATGAGTTGACGAGGACATCCTGAATGCAACTGAGTCGCTCGCGATGAGCTGTGGGATAATGAGGGATGCCAAAGTTTTGTCCTTCAAATTCTGGCAGGAGAACACGTTTCTCAGCCACTTTTTGGAGAAGCCTTTGAAATGGAGCATCGCAGTCTATTTCCACAGGCAGTGCAGGAATGCATGTAAGTACATTTACTCAAGTACTGTACTGTAATTGGCAACTGTTAACATTTCATGGATTCAGCTTCTCACATGTGAGGATATGCTGCTTTTCCTTTGAATTATTGAAATAATTTACTTTTTTAATAGTTTTGGAGTATTGGTTGGACAGAACAAGCATTATGAAGGTGTCACTTTGGGCTCTGAGGAATTGCGATGGCCGTTTCTCCCAACTGTCAGCAGATTAATCCGCAACGGCCATTATCATTTGCTGTACAAGGTAGTTCAAAAATAGCTCCACCTCAACCTGCTACACCTGTGAAATCCTGCTTTTACATTCATGCATGAGCAATATAATAACGAAAGACGCCGGGGACTTTTACTTTTAATCCCAGTAGTACATTTTCCTGATCATACAGGACTTACTTTACTTAATTTACTTTTCAATGCAGGATTTTTACTTGATACACAGTATTGTATTTGTACTTTTACTTAAGTAAAGGATGTGAATAATTCCCTCTCCACTGACAACAGGTTTGAAATGCAAATGAGGGGTTCAGCTCCTCAGTTTAAACCTACTGGAGAGCCATTTGTGGCACACAAAGACAGAACCACAATTTACCTCTTGAGACTAAATGTTGGGTTTTACTGATGTCTGACTTCCAGTTGTGTCTGCTCTCTATGCCTGTCCCCATGTCTGCAGCCACCAACAGATTTTCTCCCCAAATACTGTAATAAGGAACACTAATGCCACCTACTGGAGGAAGACCAAAATACAAACTACTGCCACAACTGTTGGCTCAGCCGTCCTGAGCACACACAACCTCCCTAAATTCAGTCCGAGGCCTCTTTCACGATCTTCTGTCCCTCCATTGACAATAAGTCTATTAAGAAACTTCAAATCAATCTGTAACAAGAAGGTCAACCACGAGTTACACGCAAATCAAGAAGCCACATAAATCTGTTTGCTCTTCTGATCTTTATTTGAAAGAAACTAAAAGTTGTATATAAATATGTACAAAACTGCATGGCTGCAACAACATTTGAGGGAAAGGAAATGATTCTCTGTCTGTGGTGTCATCCAGAGGTCCATTATTCCGCCGGCATCTCACTGGTGAAGTTGGTGATTTCTCCCTTTCTCAGCGCTTCCTCTTGGCCTCAAACTTGTAGATAGCTGGAGCACTGGTCGTCTCCCTTTTTACCTTCACTTTCTTGTTCTTATCCTGCCACACAGATTAAAAAAAGAGCTTAACGTTAATTTGATGAACAGCGATGAAAACAGTCATTTGAAACTGAAGCCAAAATGCTCGTTGTAATCGAAGGCATCTCCTCCTCCTCACCTGTAGGTCCATGCGGGTCTGAATCTTCTGGGAGATTACAAACATCTTCTTTTCTCTGTCAATCCTCTGGGAAAGGATCTTATACTGGTGCTTCCTCTGCCTGCCCATCTTCTACAAGGAGAGTGAGTAGAAAACATGAACCATCGGTGAGTTGAAATATGAATAACGCACTTTTTTTTCCAGTTCAGATGAGTGTACAGACTACCGAAGCTCCGGGTGCTCATGCAACAAATGAGGCTGATTTTCATGCAACACAAACACAAACCTTTATACTGTGAGGCTCCACAGCTCCCTGGATGGTCTTAGTCTCCAGAGTTTCCAGAGTTGGCCTGTTGAACACTCGGTCCACCAGCTCAGGAGCTGTCCTCAGTTGTTCTGCCAGGTCAAATGACTGAACTGAGGAGAGACGGTAAAGCTTCCACTGAAACCGTCCAATGAACTCAATAACTACTAAAGCCCACAAAGACGAGGATGTTCACAACAAACGTAATTACTGCACATTTATATTTACCTTCTTTCTTGGAATCCACAAAAAATGTGTGCGTGTTTTTTTGTTTTCTGTCTGCATCCAGAAGATGGAGCTCTCCTTTCAGCCTCTCAATTTTCTGATATGAAATGACAAACATGCAAAGGTTACAGGGGACAACAACAGAGGCCTTATTTAGAGAAAACTGACGTCCACAATCAAAGTCTGAAGTTATTTCAGACTAGAACTGTTCTGCACTCTTGTTGCCTTATTATATTGCTAATATAATGTGACCAGGTGAGCACGGGGAGAACATGCAAACTGCACACAGAAAGGCCCCTTTCCTCGTGCAGCAGGCACTGAGGGCATGGTGGAGGACACGCCCCCAGCGCCAACAGCGGGATTCGAACCGGGAACTTCTAGCTGTGAGGCGACAGTGTTACCACTTGTCCCCCCGTGCCACAGTTGTGGATGTTACGAGAAGTGTATTTTCAGACTGTGTACAATGTGACTGTCATGCAACCACAGCCAAATAGACCACGTGGCAGAGATTAATTTAACAAATCAAACTGAAGCTTTTTAAATGAAATTATCGCAGCTTATTATTTGATCAACTGGCAAACTCATTGACATTTGAAAACATAAACGCACCTTAGCCTCTGCAACTCTTTTCATCTCCACATATTTGATATCCTGCGTCCTCATCAGTTTCTTCTGCTCCTCCGTCACCACCTCCTCCTCACCTTTTTTCGCTACGTGAACTCCATCCTGTCAGCAAAATAAGCCAACATGTCACATACTATGGCCACAGAGATGAGAAGCTGTTTAGAAAGTTTTTGGGGTCAAGATGCTGTTCTTGCTAATCTCACCTGCAGCTTCGAGCTGATCATTTTATAGTAAAACTCATCTGGGTTCTTATCCAGAGCTTTCTTTCGCAGAGCAGCGAGGGTGTTTTGTTTCTTGTGGTAGTCACTGTAAAAAGGCAATGTCAGCTCATTCTTCAACCATGTTTGAAAGCAAAATTGTCATGATTTTGGACACAAAACACGTCTTCAACTCACTCTGCACGAAGTTTGTAGTCTTTCTTCTTCTCCAACAATCCCAGATGTTTCCTAAAACCAGGCTGGAACAAAGTGATACAGTTAAGATATACATACTTAATATTAAGCATCTCTGAGTACTCCGTGTGCCACAGTAATATAACATCCCATTAGTTAGCTTGGTGAATACATGGAGACATCTCAAAACAACTCATAGCAGGCTAGCAGGCTAACAAGCTAGCTAGCAAAACACTGAAATGCTCACCTGAGATCTTTCCTGGTGGTTTCTCTGTCGGGATTTCAACGCTTTCCTGAATGAAGACATTATGAGAAATATCCTCAAGCGTTGTAAAGTCAAATAGTTTAGTCAAACCAGGTAGATGTGGGGCTTTTCTGAGCTGTACAGACTGAACTCTCCCTTGCTTCAGGTCTAGCTGAACATGTGGGCTTCCTGCCTCGTTCACAGCGTGTTTTCATTTCCGGTCCGCAGATTCGCGACTCACGCTGCAAACGCCATCGGAGTTATAAAATAATTGCCGTTGTGGACAATTTACCAGCAATAGAAATCATTTACTTACACTTAGTTATTTTACAAGACACAGCATGACAGATTTTCTTGATATAATAAAGTGCATTTGATATGCATTTTACGAGTTGTAGAAACGCGTGACACACAGCAGGTGGTGCTGTTGCACACATTTTAAAAATGTGACATTTCCTGCTGTGTGAGCCTTTGAGGAATCACAGCAGAAGTAAAAGCAGTTCTTGACACTACAGTTACTTGTACTTTACTGTTTCCATTTCATACCTCTTTATCCTCACATTACACTTTTTACAGTGGAAAAGCTGCTTTTCCACTATATTGACGGAATGATTGGTTAATGTGCAGATTAAGAGCTGACAGACAAAACATATGGTCAGTTTTTAAAATAGGAACACAAAGTAGTTCAAATTTGTTCCAGCTACAACATTTACATACATCTCACTTGTTTAAGCATCAATCATATTTATCCATACTGTATTATATTCACAGGGCTGTTCTGCTGTGAAAATGATACTTTTAGATGTTTTTGTGTGTACTTCTCTACTTGGTTTCAATGCAAAACCATCTCCTGTACCTTTACTTTGAGTATTTTTGTAGTGTTTTATGCTACTTTTACCCAAGTTAATGATCTAAATGGAAACTGTTCTAATTATATTTATCCAAGTGGAAGACCAATACAGTCAGTATCTGCTACTTCCAAGTTGTATACACGCCTGGCTTGGCACAGTGACCACTTGACACAAGTGAGGGTTATCACAGCACTGCTGACTTAATACATTTTGGCTTCACTGTTCATACACCAAATTATTTTGGTCATTATAATGAGGGCTTGCATCTGCCAGAGCACACAGTTAACACTAATTGGTAACAAGTTTATGTTTTTCCAACATGGACATTTATTGCATGTTTCCGTTGGAGTTCCAGACCCCTGTTTTGATTTATGTCCACACCAATAGAGCTTAAAGAGATTACAGAGAGACGCGGTAACATCTTTCTTAAAACATCCACACACATTCAAACAGGAAACAAACCAACCGTGTCACTGAAACTCAAACATTTTGTTGCTGGGATCCTACAGGTAGAACTAACAGACTATGAGTTTAGCTTTCATGCAAGCAGCAGATATGAATGTGTCTTTTTCTCTCTATTTTGGGAGGAAAAAAGTGCTGCAGGCACTTGGAAGATGAGGGGGTCATCATTCTACTCTGGGGGAAAGCTATCCACTTCCTGGCATGATATTCTGGGTAGAGGGTAGACAAAGACAAAGCCGCAAAGGCACCAGTCCCCTAATCTCACCCAGACTCCCAACTCGTTGTGGATGTGAGAAGAGGCCTGCAGGACAGAGAGTGATATTCCACTAAACAGCCATTTTTCCCCCCATGGCAGCTCGCTATCCCCCCACCAACCACAAGGAATTTGTTTTATATGTGTGAGATTTGCACGGCATGCAGAATGTTTTGCGGGTGATTAGACCTATGAATGGGATCAGTGTTTCCACATTATGTCACAGGCTTGTTTATCAGTGTGATGGCTAATGACCCGATTCCTGTGAAGGTTTCCTCCCAAGGCCCGACTGATCCACTCACCCGCTAACGTGTTTAACTAGGCAGACGCAGAAGGCAACCAGGATTTACGGGTTAAATGTCTGTGTTCTGACTTAGTTGGCTCCTCGCTGTTTAATTCATGGGAGTATTTATCATTACAAGTGAAATGCCTGGTGAGCCACGGCGGGGGTAAATGCTACTTTGGAAATCGGGGGCTTGTAACAAGCTGACGCAAGAGCAGGAGGACAAGAGGCTGTGGGTTTGCTCAGGGTCAGCGATGGAGGAATGCCCTTGTGGGGCAGATGCAGATCCATTTGGTTTTCTAATATGACCCTGTAAAAATAACACTGCTGACATATTGTAAGACTGCTGCACTTGGGCTGAGCTCAGGGCTTTGGTATGTCTCCCCTGACCATGGTTGGTCCTCAACTGCAGCAAGCCGCCAGGCCAACCCAGTTGAAAAATGCATGAGCCAGAAGTTCCTCCTGTGTGATTATTTAGTTGCATCTCCTAAAATTCAGGCAGAAAAACAATATCGGACAGAATCAGAGGTCAGCCTGTTAAATAACTCATTACTGGCAGTGGTGGCATTTAACTAAGTGCAGTTATTTAAGTACTGGACTTTTGAGGTGCTAATACTTTACTCACCTCCATTTTCTGCTACTCTACACTTGTACTCACCTACAGTGATTACAACCTTTTGTTTACTCTACAGCTACAGCTATCATTACTTTTCATATGAAGTTTTTACACACAAAACATACGATAATCTCATAAAATACAATACATTTTCAAAGATTACACCAGAGATTGCCCCCCAGCAGTGACTCCTTGTCACATTTCAGATGTGTGTGCATGTCGTTAAGAGGTCCACCAAGAACTCTTTCCGCTCTCAGCTTGATGGCTTAATTTAAACACCCGTTTGAATTAAGAGGTAAAATTATGATGAGAGAAAAGTGAAAAATAAAACCTTTAAGGACCGGTGTGTTTGATTTAAGAGGATCTATTGGCAGAATATGGATGAAATGGACTATAATATCCATAATTACGCTTTCATTAGTGTACAGTCACCTGAAAATAAGAATCATTGTGTTTTTGTCACTGCTGAATGAGCTACAGAGGGAGTGGGCCTACTTCCATGAAGTCCAACATGGTGCACCACCATGTTTCTACAGTAGCCCAGGATGAACAAAACAAACATAGAGGCCTTTCCTGTTTTCCATGTTTTTAGGGACCACCTTGAAGACCTCAAATCGAGCTACGCCTCAACTCACTACAACGGTAAAATGCTAAATGTGTAGTGATTAGCATCAGTATGAACAATCTAATAATGAGGCTATTTTCTGCAGGATGAGTGCCTTACTGTTCATGTTAACTACTTTTACTTTTGTACTTTTTTTTGTACTTTTAAAATATTGAATGGAGAACTTTTGCTTGTCATAGAGTATTTTCACATTGTGGTATGGCTACTTTTACTTAAGCGGGGGATCTGAATACTTCCTCCATTCTTAGCCTGGACCTCCAAATATTCCCATCTACTCCACCATACCCCAGCCATACAATGGGTGCACTCCTGGGTGGGATTCTCACCGTAGCCCCTTAACCACAAACTCTTGTAAAACAACAATTGTCTTCAATTAAGTTCCAATACGGTGCTTATTTTCCCTGCCTGGCCTGTTTTATACTCTAGACAATCACAGCGGTGAAGTGTCGAGATGTGGATGAGTTTCAGATGAGGCAAAGTATTCTTCAAGTGCTCTGTAAAATAAACTATTAATGCCAGTATTATCAAAGGGATCTTTCAGTTGGCGTTTTTTTGATGTTTTGTTTTGAGCTTATCTTTAAAAGCCGGCATGTGATTCCGCAGGTGAGTCTGTGCATCACATCACTCGTTAAAACACTTGTTTTCTTTTCTTTTTTGCTGTTTTTAGCCTCTGCGAGGCACTTTGTGTTGCTTTTAAGTGTGAAAAGTTCCATATAAACAAAGTTTGATTTGACTTGATTTGATAAAATAACCAGAATTTCTGCCCGCCATCACAGACGTGGTGAGAACAGACACATACTGTTACAAGCCACAGTTACCTATTACTTAAGTGAGACTTTTAACAGGTTAATTGCTGCATTAGTGTGCAGCTCAGAGCCATGATGCTCATTAGAGTTAATTTCACTCAGGTGTTCCAAAAACACACATCCAAGAAAAGAGTTTATGGTTTGCACTCATGTTAATTTCATTTGTCAGAGCATGACCGTCACTGCAGACGTCATCATCGGCGTTCACACGCTGTGTCAAAGGTTGTACTCTTCATTTAAGGTAGAAAATATAGTCCTAAAGCTATTAGCTATTATTGATTAGCTTCCCCATCACCGTTCACACGCTGCATCAAAAGTTGTATTGTATTCTTCATTTAAGGTAGAAAATATAATCCTAAAATTATGTTTGATTAGCTTCCCCATGCAAAAAATCTTAAACAATTTTCATCTTTACATTTTTTTTTGTTTTCTTCAGCATGTAAATGTCAGTGCAATGAACTCATTACTGCGTTATCCCCCATTAACCTTTTAACTTGTTTCTTCCAAAACTGAAACAAAGATGTTTTATGTGGTGGGTAGAAAGAGCAACCTTTCTTAACGATGAAAGAAGCAGCGAGGGAGTCATCAGGATGAATTGACAGCCGTCTATCCTCTAATTTGTTGTGCGCAGTCTGACGGGACCACGCCTCAGAGTGCAAATTTAGAATTTATAATTAGGGGGTTGTGGGGAAAACAGGGGGGAGACCAGTACTCTTTCAGTTGTCACAAGACCATGAAAGATAAGGGTCACATGCTCTGGCAGTTATTTAAAAGGTCAGTGTTTAATGACTTTCATGCATCACAGTTTGCAGCTGCCTTGCATTTCCGAAACATCACAAAAACAATGATGCCAAATCAGTCTCGCATGATAGTGTTTTCAATCCATCCATCCATTTTCCATCCATCCGACTATCCCTTTCGGGGTTGCGGGAGGCCTGGAGCCTATCCCAGCTTCGATGGGCAAGAGGAAGGGTACACCCTGAACCGGTCGCCAGCCGATTGCAGCATGCAAAGACGCACAACCATTCACACTGACACCTAGGGGCAATTTAGAGTCACCAGTCAACCTTCTGTGGGAGGAAGCCGGAGTACATGCACGGGAAGAACATGCAAACTGCACACAGAAAGGCCCCACCCGGGGATCGAACCGGCAACCTTCTTGCTGTGAGCACGCGCACTACCTGCTTGCGCCACCGTGCCGCCCATGACAGTGTTTTAATGCTCTCAATTTGAGCTAAAGGTAAAATTCAGCAGTGTAGAATGTCTTACAACAAAGTGTCTTTAGTAAGACGGTGGGCGTTACTCAATCATGGCGGGCATGCCGCCATTGGCCAGGTGTGCGAAGGAGCTCGCTCTCTTTTTCATTCTTTTCTTTCATAATGAATGAAATCCACGAAAAGCATCTGTGCGGCGGCACACTTTTCACCTGGCCTTCATTATGGCCTTCTGCATACCTGTAATCACTTTTGCCTGGTTGGACGACGTATCGCAGGAGCTAGGTCTCTTTGAGCATAAACCCACCTTAAGTGTAGTAAGACAATACTCAGATTGGTCTCGTAGATATTTTCTTTACACGCCATGAACATAATCATTTTGTTCTTCCTTGTAAAGAAGAACACAAAATATTTCCTCTGCAGTTTTGGTATCAGCCTACAAAATCTCATATCAGTCTCACTCTTGTGTTGTGCTGCACACCAGATAAGGCTGAAAGGACCAACCACAGAAAGTGCATGGTGACTGGAGGGCCGGATCCCGGCAGCTTCTCCGAATCCTTAATGTCAGGAGAAGCCGTAGAACAATGCTATCTACCATACAGGGTGGAGCCTCTGCCAACAGCAGTGTTTTAACAGGGTGGGCACAGACTGATTAACGGTAGTGACTCAAATGATCAGATGTAAGAATCATTCCATGTATGACAGAACGGCGGCCAGCTGCATTCAGGATCGGCGTCACTCCCACTTGTTGAGTCATGACAAAAAAAGGAAACATCAGGAGTGGAGAAAGGAGCCACACTGTAAAATATAGGGAAGTGAAATTTTAACAGCTGGGTCTGTCTTTACCGTGTTTGGTCATGTCAGCGCACGAAGGACTGTCAACAAAGGTCACTTAAGAACAACGTGCACAGAGAGATAAAAGTGATGCTGAGGTGTGAACGCTGACGGTCAGTTTCACGAATTTAATGCGCAAAGTTTTAGATTCAAAGAAGCAGTGTTTAGACTGAAGGACATTAAACCTCTCCATTAGAACCCAGGATGTATTGTTATGGCAAAAAAATTCAAGTGACAACAAATAGAACACACCTCTGTATTATGCAGCTCTGAGCCTTTACTTTTGCTGATTTGACGCATACAAAACTGTTTCGAAAGGGAATCAGAGGAAAAGAATTCAGACTTTCCAAGCAAAGTGTGACCAAAACTCATTGTAATTAATAACGTCGTTGTGGATTGATCCGATCAAACATCCAGCATCAGTGATCCACAGGTGGCACTCCAGGATGTAATCATGGTAAAGTAATTATAATAATAATAATTACACCTTTTCCACTGTATTAATGTTCATTAAACCACTTAGAAAGACCGTCATATGAATAATGTCAGACTGAGCAGCGGCTGTAAAAGAATTGCATAAAAATAATGCATTTTATTCTGAAATCTACTTTATTTGCAGATACAAACTCGGTTTACATCACTAAAAATGTCAGACTTTTATTTTTTCATTGCCCATCTTGTAGATGGTTCATTTATCGATTGGTCGACAAAAATAGTTCAAAAGAAGCTCAAAAGTGCCTCGTGATGAACAATCCCAGATTCAATAAGGAAAGCAGGCCTTGTTCTCACCAATAAACCTTAATTCTATCAGAACAGGCTGAAAATAAACGGCACCGGAGCGCAGACGGAGGGCCCTGCTGGGAGCCGCTTCCATCACACCCTCCACCGCCTGGGCTCCTCTCTGCGCTCGTTTGAAGTCTCTGGAAAGAGGGAGGGAGGACCGGGCTTTTTGGGGGGGGCGGGATCTTGTGACTCAGAGGCAACTTCCTCAGTAGTAGGACAAATGTAGCCGGCAAGCCGCATCTGCAGTCTCCGCCGCAGAGATTTGACTGCTGTCACAAGGAACACAGAAAGTTTTCGCGCTGGAGGGCGACGCTCCTGAGCCGACCTGCAAACTGATCCCAGTCCTGATCCCAGTCCTGATCCGAGCGAGTGTCTGCTGGCAGAGAGAGGGAGGCGGCTCACCGCTGTGGCTGCAGAAGGTGCCTCCAGACTTCAGACATTACTCCTGGTAGGACTTTTTTTTTTATATACCTATCTAGACTTTTTTTTGTACATCGTCACTTTTCTGCTCTTCAGCAAGGAACTTACTCAGAAAAGTGTTTTATTTGATGGGAAAATGAACGAGTGTATCCCAAGTGTCATTTAAAGCCTTATAGTGGTTGTGGCTGAGGTTTCCAAATGGAAATGAATGACAGAAAGAGAATCAGCTTCAGTCTGTGACTGCCAGCAACAACATTAACGATTTGAATCCATAATTAATGGAAATAAAAGTTCTGTCGGAAAAGTTGCTTCCTTTGGCCAAAGTTTGCCCAAATTAAAAGTTTCAAAACAAATGACAACTATGACAATTATTAGTATTTTTAAATGATTTCTGGTAGTGTTAGTTGCACTGTAACTTATTGATTAATGCATGTTTAATTTAACACCTAGAGATCATATTTACTCCACACTTTTGATTTTAAAAGTTTTGGTTGTTTAGTAAAAATCTGTGAGGATTAAAGCAGGCGAGGGCTCGATGTTAGGACAAGCCTTAATACTTCACGCCTTAGTCAAACACGCCACCTGGGGAGAAGCCTGCAAAGTAAAACCCTGACGAAAGAGGAACCACTTCCTGTGACAAGTCAGGGGGTCTGGACATTTTCTGTGTGTCTCTGCTTTCTTTGTTTATGCCTTTCTCTAATCATGGTCTCACACCTGCACTCACACACACACACAAGTAAGGCAACCCCCCCTAAAACAAACAATGTGTCATGAGTGGAGGGACAGGCTGTGACCCATTGAACTCTGTGTAGGAAGGACTGAGGAACAACTGTTGTGTCACAGAAGCTCCCAGCTGAGCGGTGCGTGAAGGCCTCAGAGAGCAAAGTCCCTCAGGCTAAAATTGTCTTTTCTTTGGCAGCAGGAAGTGGGATCAGGCAGCGTGCGTCTGGGAAGGGTGTGTCCGTGCCGCTGCAGCTTCTAGTTTGTTTTGGGCGTGCATCATGGCATCAGCGCTCATAGTAGTGGTGTCATCCTCACGATGACCGTTTCCTGCTTCACCTGTTGCGTCATGTGGGAGCAGCGGGCACTGTGGGAAAGTAAAGTGTTGGAGCTTGCCAAAAGGGACATTTTATCAGGATCTCACATGTTTTTAGAGCTTCTGTGGAGGATGAAAGAATGGGGATGATGTCGCTCTTTAGCCTCCTCTAAAGTTCATGTTTTGCCTCAGTTTCAGTTGGAAGAACCGTTTGATGTTGTGACACCCGTCTTCACGCTCAAATATAACTATTTCAGCATTTCTTCAACTTTTTAAGATCTTTGTAAGATTCACAGTTCATTTTTAAGCAGTTGATGCCTGTTGTGCTGATAATATAGCAACATTAAACTCTTAATCCAACAATCAGAGCTACTAATAGAATAATTAAAACTAATTTTAGTCAGGCAGGAATGGTTTTAGTCATTTTGAATCACCTCAATAGATGTGTAACCTACAGAGATGCAGTCAGGTTTGATTCAGATATGAGGTTTGAAATGAAAACTTATGTCTTTAGACCTACAATAACTTATAACAGGCACTTGTCAGAACCTTTTAAGTTTATATGGCAAGCTTGTTAGCAACTGATTTAAACATCCAGCAGTTACAAAGCAACATTAACATTGACTCTGTTTTTGGTCTCTGCCAACTCCCGAGGGAAATATTTGGCTCTTTAGCTGCTAAATGCTCGACTGTGCTCACCAGCTAGTTGTTAATTTTGCCTGTCCGGTGTTCGGTTCTCAGCAGGTGGTGTGCAGTGGAGCATTTTTTTGTTGTAAACAGCTGCTGCTGGAAAGGAGGTTGATGGGAATGCTGAACAGAAAAAAAGCAAAGCTGCAGGCCAGAAAAGGCAAAGCAGTGAGCTGAAGGATGCTGAGAGAGATGCGTAGGGAGGTAATTCTCCGTGACTTTGTCACAATGAGCAGCTTGTTTAACATCACACATACACACTCGCTGCATTGTTCATAGAAAGACATTGATTAGTGAGGCTTTAATTGATCTTCAACATTTACAGATTCAGGCAGATTTGAGTTACGACAGACTTGACAGAACATTTCTTAAACTGTGTGTCGTAGCCTTTGGTAAAATTATGCCTTGAATGATGCACATTTGAAGCTGAAGGCTAGAAATTCTTGAATCTCATCGGCAGACTTTGCTCCCACACTTTTCTGTCTGTTGCTGCAGACATGACACCTTGGAGGAATTTGCTCTCAGAGGCATCACACTGTGCTCTCACCACTGACAGGTTGTTTTTACACAAGCTGTTTGTCACAGTAACAAGCAGAAATAGGCTCCTAGCAGCCAGAAACCAGTCATTCTGTCCCATTTACCATCTGGGAAGTTTGCCTTGACAGAGCCCACGGGCTGTATAATGTATTTGTTTGCTCTCTTCCTCTTCCTCCCTCTCGCTCTGTTTCATTGACCATGGTCACATTCTTCGGAGGTCTCAGTGTTTTCCAAAGGTTAGCTCCGCATGGTGGTTGGACCCCGGCCAGCTCTAAACTGCAGTGGGACTGCGAGTAAACGACTCGGACTGGTTGTGGCTGGTTTTATGGGTTGGCATCGTTTGAAACGGGGCCAACGATAATGACGGAGAATCGGCGGTCAAGTGGTTGCAGGTGGTTGGGGAGCAGAATTTAGATTTGTGTTGAAGCTGTGCCCTTTTGACATCCTGCAGCTGTCTGTCCCTCTGTGGCGTTTCAGGGGACACTGGGCAGAGTTTGCTTTCATTACGTTGTCACATTCGGTGAAAGGTTGCGTTCGGTCAGGAAGTTTTCATGCCGAGCTCCAGACGGCTGCTCATATCTGAGGATTTTCACTTCTGATGCGTCCTGTGCGTGTTTCAGACACATTTTGTCAATTTCTTTGTCCAATTCGAAAAGACACAGGGTCTCTCTGTAATCACCAACTTCTTGTTCACTTACTTTGTTTCTCTGTTGTGTCTTGGTGTCCTCTTTTTTGCTTAAAGTTTGACAATCTGGACATTCCAGCGCAGCTATTAGGGTGCATACCTTTTTTTTCAGCCTCTTATTCATGTGGTTCCAGCCAGAATTAAACAATGCAACCCAATCCAGCTTTTAGCTGTTCAGGCTGATTAAAAAAACATCACATCTGTGTTACATGTGAGACCAAAAAAGGGAAATTGGAACTCTTTCTGCTCTGGTGTTAACAGAACCTGTCTGGCACACTTCTCTCACTTCTGTGAACTGTAACACTGAAAAATTGGGAAGTCAGCTTTTGTCATAAATCAAATCTTCTTTTTAGTTAGTTATATGAGTATCTCCATGTCTTTCCCCTGGTAGTCAGGGCGCCCCCACGGCCTCGTGAATAGGCTGTGGGGGCGCGTGGCTGGCAGCGGGAGTGTGTCTGAATTCCCTGAAAGGGGGGAAGTGACCTCAGGTTTCCTGTGTGGGGATGGCCAGGTGTTATTGTGAGGGGCGCAAGACTTCCTCCATGGATGCTTTGTTGGTAAACGTCTGAAACTTGATCCTTTGAGCCAGGGCCCCTGTGGGAGGTAATATGTCCCCCCCCCCCCCCCCCCCCCCACACACACACACACACACACACACAGCCCAGCCATCCTGCCTCTCCCTCTTTCCCTCCCTTCTTTCTCACTGTCTGTGCCTCAGTGATCACTTCATGTGAGATTTTATGTAAAGAGAGTGTAAACTTTATATAGGCAGCAAGGAGTGTAAAAGGTAACTGACTCTGTGCTAATGGGGTAATTATATCTTGGAGGCATACAATTACAGGTCTATACCTAGCACTTACCTGCTACTCTCAAAGGAAGTGCTGTTTTCAAAGGAAATACCAAATTGTAAGCACAGAATTGGAGATGCCTCATAACTACACGCTTACGAGTTTAATACAAACTAATTATATGTTATGGAGGACTAAGCTTTGCCTCCCTCCACCTTTCACTTGATCTACTCTGTGTAGCCTCTCCTGTCTGTTATACTTATTACACATTGAATTAATGCCACCCTCTCTAACTTATCACTGTTTCCTTTGCACGTCTCGCATGAAACAGATGTTGTTTGGGTGCAGGAAACCTGTCGACTCACTGCAGCATCATCACATTCTGTCATGCTACGAACGTGTGCTGGGCGAACGTGTGAGTCAGCCGTGACTGTTCCCTGCACCCTCGCCTGGAGGGAGCAGGGGAGGGTCATGTGCCAACAGAAGTGTATGGCATGTACGAATTGTCAGGGTTTGATGAAAGGAATGCCATGATGCAAAACGTGCGACGGTTACCAACCCCTCGGTTTACTCCTGGGAACGTGATCCCACACGAACCTGTCTGTAGTTCCTTGGAAACTCTCTCACCTCTGCTGTGGGCTGACAAAGACTCTTTGCCAAGAAGTGTGCAATTCAATTTAGAGGTGCTTAACATTGCTGTTTGCCCAATACATTGGCTCCCATTAAAAGATGTTATCCTGTGCAAACAGAACATTTCTACACAGGGGATAAATGTCGCAAAAGCCCATAAATAAGCATGGCAGTTGGATATATTTTGTCAGATAACTGGCCTCCAAAACCAAAAAAGCAAGTCACATCAAGCAGCGGGGAGAAGGGAGGATTGAGAGGGAAGCGCAAATCTAACGTCTGCGGACAAATTGCAGTGGTTTTTATACAACTGGTAATGCGATATGTATTATGAATTCCTATAACTAATGGTTATGTTGGACTGTGGCTAATGGCTAAATCATAGGATAACCTATGGTTAATGGAGGCATTTGAGGAGAAGAATGTGGGGTGAGGAGAATTTGATGTTATTTCACCTTGATGGATCTCTGCTAAGAGAGATGACAAAGTACAGTAGAGCCAAGGCTTACACTTCATACTGTACCACCACATCTTCATAAGAGAGGGATCGTCTCCTGACCTACAATTATCATGGCTTCTGTCAGATGTGAATCACTTTTAAATTGCTGAGTGCTTTACTTATTGTAGTCTTAGTGAAGAATTACCAAATCTTTGACACTGACTGACAAGCCTACCCGCTATGGTATCTCTGAATTGGGGCTTGTAGTAAAAAAAATATGAGCCTGTGAGTCTGTGATAATCTAACAGAAGCCATCCAGTGACATATGACTGACAGGGTGGTTTTATTTCTATGGGAGTAGCAATGTCGTCATCTTTCCCATTGGATGTTGTTCCACACTGGCTTAATTGGGCAATAATTTCAGACCAAGCTGTGGCAAGCAGTCCTAAACCAAGCAGTGATACACAGCAGGGCTCAAACAAGGCAACAATGCCCGAGGCTCAAAATGTCGCCTTTCAAAACACTGTAAACCCAGAGAGAGCAGGCCGTTAACAAAGTATTTCTCCACAGCAACATGCTAACAGGACTGTTCTCATAACAGATGTCTTGGGGAGGTAATTTCGCCTTGGCAGTGTATGCGTTGTTTGTTCCACCCTGCCACTACTGTATCCCCACGTTCACCCCCTGCTGCTGTGGTACTTGTGTCTTTATATGGCTAGTAACTTCAGTTTGCCACAATGCCAACTGCATTAGTGTTGATTGCTTCCCAAACACTTAACAGGTTTGGCTCCCACATGTGCAAGGAGTGAACCCAGACTCTGACATCATAGCAGGGGAAGTGCAGTCATGAGAGCGTGGGCGTACGGTGAGGTGTCTGCATTCGGCGCATTTTTATACAAATGTGCGCGAATGTTGCGTTGCGCAATCATCTCCCGGGGATGATCCAGAAGGACCTGAGTTGTCGGGACGGCATTGAAAGCTGTTGCTTGTTCAGATTCGATGTGTATTATCTTGCCACTGATAAATACAAGGTTGTTTATTTGGAGTGCAGCTGTGAGCGAGAGCGTTCCCCTCGCTGAAAGTAAACACTGTTAAAATGCCTGCTCCGCATGATGAAACGAGCGAGCGATCAAGAATGCGACTCCTTACCCAGAATGTCTTACACCATCTCTCTCTCATCATTGTTTTTTTTTCCTCTATGCTCACTCGTATTTACACAGGCACACACACACTTTGTCTCACCCTCTCACTTTCGTTTCTATGGCTCTGTTGGAGAGACAATAGTATCTACTGAGGAGACAGGCTGAGACAAGCCAGACTTGCTACATACACTGAGGTGTGGATTTATGTCAGTCACAGAGCAGAGTGCACTTGGCACCGCTCGGGCACACTTTGGCACTAACTTGTAAAGCTGTCAAAGTCACGGTGGATAGGAGTAGGAAGCGGGAAGGATGTTTCTTGGCCTCCTTTGCTTCCCTGCTTTCTCTCACCTTCATGGGATACTGATCGGCCCTCGTACGGTGCCTTGGAGGAGCCATAAATGGCAGAAAGTGTCCTTGGTGTGGCTATAAAAGGACGGCAGCTCCTCGACGAGAAGATGATGGTGATTTACGGCAGCGACGAGTAACAGAGCGCTAAGGAGGGATTTCTTGGCTTCTTCAGTCAGGAGAAGTTAGGAGAGAGAAGGAAAGGATGGGATGGAGAGAGGAGTGGCCTGAGCACACTATTATTGCCTGTGGGCACATCTGTCAACAGGCTGTCACAGAAAAGTGTAATCAAAGACAAATGAAGTCCCTACTGTGTATAGTTTACTCTGTGCGTACCACCTCTCCATCTTGGAAAAGTTTCTGTTAGAGTGCAGAAAGTATTTACCCTTATTACAACAAATGTACCCAAGAGAAAGAACATGTTGTGACTCCCCCCGAAGCATCCGGCGTCAGCTCTTATTCACCGTATGCAGTTCAAGTTCTCAAAAGTGGTGCAGTGAGGTCATTACAGTGAAATACTGCTTTGTTTGACAACGTGCTCACAACCAGCAGATCATAGTGAGCTCAGGATGTTTGTAGTAATCGGACATAACTCAGTCCAGAGGGAGATCAGAGCTTGTACATTCAACACAAATTACCAAATGATTCACAGACCTCCAGCACCAGAGAATGCTGTTGTTGTTGCTTTGCTTTGACTGTTATTTAGCATAATCATGTGGTGTTGGGAGATCCTCGAAGATGCAACAGTCATTGGGGCTGTAGCCGGACCAGTTCTTGTTTTCAGCAAGCTTCAAAAAGTCCTCTGGTGCAGCATGGAGCGTGGAGGTCATCCTGCAGGAAGTTCTTGCATTTCTTGCATATTTGCAGGTGAGATGTATGAAGCAGAAGGCTTCAGTCAGTATATTTCCTTAAAATTGCATATAGATATATTCTCTATTCGATGGAATTTGTCAAGACTGTAAGGTAGCACAACTTCACAAACCAGTAAAGAATTTTAACATTTTTATTTTTGCAATCTACGCTGTGTTTTTAGCTGCTGCCACTCTGTGGTTCAGCTGTCACCACAGAATTCACAGAGTACAGAAACACACATGCGTTATTATAAATATACTTTATTACATACCGTAGCCTCCTGTCTCTCTTCCGCAGCTGGAAAAGCCAAGATGGTTACACAAAAGAGCACTCGCTGCCGCGCATGTGGTGCAGCAGCACATACAGATGTTACGGTGACGTAGAAGAACGGTGACTTGCTGTGCTTTTGCAGCAATTTCACTTCAGTTGATGGGGAGAAATTACAGATGTCTGGATCTCGATGTTGTCAATGCTAGCCTGAGCCTTAAAAGACATATATTTTTGTGACTATGGAAAAGTCTTTGATGCTGCCATTCAAAACCTTTTATCATCTGGAACATCACTAAAGAAACAGCAGACACTCTGCTTCTAATAAAGTCGTCAGTCAGGTGTGGATTTCACTTCTTCAGTTTAACGACAGTCTGGTGTATTTTGCCTTATCGGAGCACAGAGAGTTCCTGTGTAGTTCTTTGCCGTTATGCCTCAAAATGAAGCTGTCTCTGTGATGTTGGAGGAATTATGTGACAGATAAAGACCACCATTACAACTGGCAGCTTGATGTAGTGTATATGTCTCGGGCGTTCGGCCAAACCACCTACAGAGATGGAGCTTGACCGCATTATAGAAGCAGCAAAGTGTGAATGCAACACTTCTCTGCCACCAGTCTACATATAGGCGATATTTAAATGGACTGTTACATGCTCACCCAACAAGAAGTGCTAGCAAAGATTTTCAGATAGACCAGATGAACTCGGGTGAGGGAGAATTCAGTTTTTGTTGCATTTTCGTGCCAAACATTCATTAAAACCAGCTCAGCGCTAGGATGCAAGAAGCTCGTTAACAGCAGGTGTGAATACGGCCGTGGATTTTCCCACCTCGGTGAAAGCTGCTCAGAACTGTGCATTCTGTTGACTGAAAAGTCTGGCAAACATCACACAGTTGTTTTCTTCTTTACTTTTCCTAAAGTCCACCATACGTTTGCAATTCTGTCAGTGCTTTAATGGGCCCAAACATTCAGCTTCAAACAGAACCACATCCAATGTTGGCAATGGAAATTAGATCAATGGGTAAAATGGGGGCCAGACGGTGAGCAAAGCACAGCAGAGGGCCAGTGACACAAGCACCATGACTTCACCGTGGAAGTATTCAGCCCCCCTTCCCTCATCCCATCGCACGCTTTCTCAACAGTGGTGAGTGGAAACAGTTTAAGGTTTAATGATTGCTGACAAAAAATTGGAAGAGAACGTGTCCTATAGAATGAGAAGTCATGCAGGATGATGGTCACTGGTCACACCATATCACGCTTGTGGTGATCTGTCAGGGGAGTATTACAGTGCCTCTGCACAGCGCTGTGTGTAAGTTAGTGCCATGTACCTTCAAATATTCATATCCTGTTAATTTAGACGATGCGAGACACACATTTACACATCGCTTGATGGATGAAGAGGCTGCAGGGCCGCAAGGAGAACCTTGTGCCTTCAAGTAGCCTCTCACTTTTGTGTCTGTTTTGTGTTCAGCATTTTTTCCACATCCCATGAATACTCCTATATAGGAAAGAGGAGCAGGATAAAAGCAGAATGAGGTCGGACAAGAGTCGGCCGAGAGTTGTGGTTAATAGATTGAAAGAGATAGACAGGTCTGCTTGGGAAGCAACATAATTCAACCACGCTATCAGTGTTTACCAAAGCACCTGTTTTCACGTCGCCTCTCCATTTAACAACCGCAGCTGGGACTTTGCATTTTATCACTGATAATGAATTAGGTAGGGAAGATGAATGGTGCTTTGCATGGCTGCATGATAAAGAGATCCCAGCGTGTGACACTGGGAGATAAGGGCCTGACGGATTGCAGCTCAGTTCTGGCAAAGTCGAGAAACTAGCTGTAGGATTTCTGAACTTGCAGCTCGCAGTCTTGAATGAACCTCAGATAAATCCATTGTCTACCAAAGGGAGTATTGCTTTTTGATACCAGAGCTGATCAGTTTTAAGTGACTACATGTTTACATCTAGCACTACTGCTCCACCGCTCCCCTGTTCTTCTGTTATGATTGATTTCTACATGACCTGCACACCTCCAGGTTACCACACAATCAAATCCAGCTCCCGTGGCAGTGTGGGTGGATGCAAAAGCTCAAACAGACAAGTGAGAGCTAGTAATATGCAAAGGCGCAAGGTCTGCACCTAGACTGGAGGACAGCAGAGAAAAAGAGAAAAGGGTAGGTGGGTGAATGACTGGGGGACGTGGAGGGTGGAGGCGGTCCTGGGATGCATGGCAGCATGATTTATGGACACCTTTGAAGTGAGCTCATTCCAGCCACACGGCCTGCCTGCTGCATTTCAGAGCAGGGACGTTCTCCTGGCGGCGCGGCGAGGGGGATAAATGACCCTGAGGTCGCCAACCTCCACTAGTGCCCCACTCACATATGCACTTCCTGATTATGTTGCAGTTCATCAGCGCGTCTTTGGCTTCCAGCAAGCGAAAACGAGCTGCCAGGGCGTCCGATGGACACGTGACTCGCTCCTCAGGAACATTCGTGGAGGTCAAAGCGAACGGGGAGAGTGACAAAGAGGAAAAGGAGGTGGTCCCTCCCTGGGATCATAAAAATTAGGTCAAGAGAGATATGTTCCTACAGAGCCCAGCTCGTTTTGTGTTTTCGCTGAAGTTTGCAGGATTATCAAGGGAAATTTATAGTATCTCCGTAGTGTCTGAATGGAAACTGATTTTTATCATCCTTTGCAGTTTAAATCTCTCTCTCTCTCTCTCTCTCTCTCTCTCGCTCTCTCTCTCTCTCTCTCTCTCCAGTAGGCTCACCAATGATGACATCATTGTTTGAATAAGTAAAGCTTCCATCTTCTTTTCTGCTGGTGAGGATTGAGGACTAAGGCGGGTGGCTTGGCAGTAGTCAGTCCCAGTGCGTCAGTCTGGTTCGAATTCATCATCTATTCGCTGTGTTTGGATTGTTAGAACCAATATCTCCCCACTTTGTTTGAAACTCATTTCCTAAATACATCAAACTGTTTGATCTTATCAGCCTCATTTCTGTGAGCAGAAAAGCCGGGGATTGTGAATATGAGCAGTAATTATGCTCAACGGGAAGTCCCCACAAAGAGACTTAAACAAACTGCTCACTGCGTCTGCGCCTCCTGCACAAGTCACCCATTGTCCCCCAGTTTGGCTGCTGTGTTTATTTTTCGTTTGATCCCTCTATCTATCCTCTGCTTTGTGTGTGCACGTGTGTGTGTGTGTGTGTGTGTGTGTGTGTGTGTGTGTGTGTGTGTGTGTGTGTGTGTGTGTGTGTACTACTGTAGGTGTGTGACTACTCGTGCACATGGCCGCAGGTGTTCCTGCGTCTCTTTGCCTTTGTCCTCCTGCAGGACCATGTCTGTGTTTAGACGTAATACGCCTGTTTTTCATTGTGACTGTGTGTTTGCAAATGTGTGTGACCGTCTCGCTGAGAACTCCCAGAGATGTCTCTATTTGGGGTAACAGGAAGAAGCACAGCGTGTGTGTGTGTGTGAGTGTGTGTGCACACGCTGGCTCGGACTGCTCATTGTTATCAACCCTGCGCTGGTGAAAGGGGTTGTTGCCCAGTAGGAAATGAACCCGCGTTGGTTCTCACAGCACATACCAGAGCAAAGGAAGAAGACATTATGTTTTTCATGACAGGAAAATGGTGCACGAGGATGTTTCAAAGGTCAACCCACATTACTACATCTATTTTTAGGTCTTTGGTTTTATGCTGTGTGGTGATTTAAAATACACATGTAACAGTATGCATTTAACTGTATAGGCTGGTGAATTGTCACATTTATTTTAGGCAAGTTTGACCTGATTTTCCACATCTGCATTACATGCTTCGCTCAGATAATAATTAGGAAGTCTAAAATCTCCCTGAAGGATCTACATTTGGGATGTATTAATATAGTATCCGAGTTCCCTGATGGGTTCAAAATTTTTAATGGCGCAGCACATCAATTTTCAAATTGCCACAGCATCCCAAATAAAACGCTGGGTTGCGCCCTCAGTCAGAGCTGCGCAGGATGAAACGATAGCTAAGCATCACTGCCAAGAGGTTTATGGTCCAGGGGAATGAGGGCACTGTTTACACGTTGCCAGGGAGATGTGCCTGAGAAGGGAAAAAATGGCTGCATATACTGGAAATGACTTCTTAGATATTCATCCCAGTCGTCTCACATTTGGCAGGCGCCTCTCGGTTTTCTGAGCTAACGTAATGCTTTTTTCTTCTTCGCATGAACCCATCTTCTCAGGGTTACAGAGTCGGACAGGGGGAGAGGTGAGTGCTTCGGCCTGTTGCGGTTGTGGGAGATAATGCGTGCAGCTGTTGTCGAGGATGTAGATTGTTCCTACTGCTTATAATGTATAATACCCCTGAAAGCCCTCTGCAAGCTGAGATTGGAAACATCCACCTGCTTATAACAACATGCTGAATATTCATGTCTGGGGATCATGCTTAAAAAAATACCCTTCCTGTCTGGGCATTAACCTCAGGGTCAGGTGCCATCACTGCAGCCACGAGCCGCAAGTCTGAATGAGTTATAAATAATTGCTAGCAGTTGCGAGTGTGTGCTTCACAGTTGTGTGTGGCATGCGTAGCTTGCTGAGTGTGCGGCCTGTGAAACCTTAGCCCAGCTCCTTGATGTCCAGGCTCATTGGGCTGACTCAGCAACATTAGGAGACCACCTGGGAATGACCAGTCTGCAGGAGCCACTTTGTGTCTTCTGGTTCACGGTTAGCCTTGGTGTTCAGTCCCTGCGGGTTTCTAATAGCCACGGAGCTAGTGCGTAAACAGCAGTGGTCAGGACATGTTGAAGTCAAAATGATGGTGCAGTCATTATCATCGTGCTGACTGGGCTCAACTTTTTAGCTACATTTAGCTAGTGCATTTTGATTTATTCACACATAGCATACAACCGCAGAATTAGCTTATCTTGTGAGTACAGATTTGAAACTGTTGGTTCACAGTGGAACATGAATAAACTGGCTTTGCATTCAAAACGCACTCAGCTGAGCTAAAAAGGCAGAGTAAGGGTTGTTTTCTTTGCCGCCCTCCACCACTGACATACCTCGACATACCTATATGACAGAATCTGCTTCAGTCCTCTTCTTTTATGTTATTCTTTTTATGTACCTTGAAATGATTTTCCACTGACGAAGCAACAGCTGAAACAGACAGCGTTTGGGCTGACACCAAGGCCACGAAGCTGCGCAACACACACAATTCTATCAAAGTTCAGCAGTCAAGACGTGTAGCCATAGCAGAAAGACAAGCAAAAGAGAAGCGTCCGTGACCGATTTACTGTCGTATCAAGAGCAGAGACGGCAAAGTCAAAGCATCTCTGTATCCTCTGTGATCAGGTTTCATGGTCAGCTCCATAGCAACAGCTCAAAGGCACGTGCCTCAAATCCATATTAGGACCTGTGTAAATCAAACAAGGTCAAATTGGCCCCTAAATCTCTTGGCTCCAGCAGTTTAAAGAAGTTTTTTATTTATAGGAGCAGTCCAGAGGTAATTTTTCCACATGGTGACGTGAGACATTTGCTGTGTCCGCCTGGCCTACAGCAATGGCACAAAGACAGACAAAAATTGTCATTACTGTTCTGCTGCTGCAGATATTGCATCAGAGGGACTCTCCCCCCTCTGGAGGTTGGTCTTGTGAAAACAACATCCTCTCCAGGGGCTCGCAAACCAGTAACTGAATCACCCAGCTTGTAAGTGAAAATACCCTGACCTCACTGTGCATACTTCTCATTCTGCTCAGATTTGAATGGAGACTGGGCGCCGTTACACATGTTCTGTACTGTATGCGTGTAAGGCGCGGTGCCTTAAAATCGAGTGCGTTTATTTAAACGGCGTGCAGGTCCGCGGTCCAGAGCAGGTGTCAAAACCGAGATGGGTCTTCAGGAAACGGTGAAGGCTTCAGATTTCAAAGGGATGCTCCATCCCTTGGATCACAGGCTGGAGAATGACAGGGAGGATGTGGAGATATCAGGACAGTAACTCAGATTTTTTGCCATTTTTGGGCACAAATCTGCCCTGGGAAACTTTGGAGTAAAGGGGTTTCTGGGATTAATGACCATGTTTGTTCAAAGAGGAATAATATACTCTTCCTCTCATACGGCTGCACAGAGGCCTTAGAACAACCCTGCTCGACTTATTTATTCTGAAACCAGCGGCCACACCAAAGCACCGAGTGAGACCCCCAGAAAATGTAACTGTTACCCTGACATCTGTCAGCACCTTTCTCAGCTTTCCTTCCACTGTATACAGTGTGTTTATCTGTGAGGCGGTGCAGTTTTGCTCAGCAGGCGTCAGCTTTCAGCCCTTTTGTCGAATTATTATTTACCACACGTTCTCTTTAACGCCATTGTTTCTGCATTCCTTACCTTTCCTCTTCTCTCACCACACTGTTTAACACCTCAAAGTGTATCCAAAGCTCGGCTAGCGGACTGTCAAGATTTTTTTTTTCTCGCTTGCTTTCAAGATTTGCTTTCTCTTTTCTCACTCTCTCTCCAGTTTTCCCCCTGCCATCTAAACATTTACCGGTAAATACCGGCACAGAGAGAGGGAGAGAAAGGACGACCTTTCTCGCATTCTCCAGGCAGTGACTCTCCAAAGCCTCCACTGGCACACATGAGTTGACTGCATAGTTTCCTCAATGCAAACCAGATGTGAAGCACTAATGTATGGCAGAATTTTTTTTTTCTTCAAAGGAAGACAAATGTAGGCCAAAAATGTAGTCTTTTGGCCCTCCGCTCACAGTGATATAAAAATAAATTCACATTCATTCCTGAGTTCCAAACTTTCCCTCATGGTGGTTGGGACAGTACTGTATGATTTAGAATAATTACGATGTTATTGTTTGGTGTTGGTGGAGTATTGTGGAACACTGGGATTGAGACCAACTTGTGGAAGGCGACAGATGAGATGTGACTATTGCGTTTTCAGCTGCGCTCTTATTCGGAACGCTTTGCCATCCATATGCACATGCAGCCCTCCTTGCTAGCGCGTCCTCACGTCTCGGTGTGCCGAGCAACTCCCGGATTGAGACAAATTTCTGTTTTAAGTATGGCTAAACATACGTCAGCGCAGGCTTTTGCTGTGCTTTTGTTTATCTTTTGTACACACTTGAATCACCGTACCAAATCCTTTTAATAATTGAGTCCAGAAGGTTAGACTTACAGTTCTTTCAGGCCAGCTGCTATTGGCTCGTAGCTTTCCTCTAATGCTGCAGTCAGTGTGAGCTGCACAACAGAATCAAGGCTAATATTAAAAGACATCAAGTCGTATCCCTACACTTTGCATGGTCATTAAAAGTTGCCACGAAGGGACAAATTACAAAGGCCGTGGTGACATTTTCTGCTGCAGGTAGTCATTTTCCTCCTTCATGTTTATGGTGTTGGCTTTCATTTGAGCCCTCTGTCGCCTCCCACTCCACACCAGGCGGTGTTTAAACGCTCAGGGACAATAACAGGTTTGCGTTCCAGTGTCTGGTCCTGCAGCCTGTACTCTATCCTCAAGTCTGACCCAGGCTCCCAATGAGCAGCAGTCTCAGGTGCCCCCGCACCAAAACCCCCACCCCTGCCCTCCCCCTCCGCCCTGCCACGGCTCGGTCGTCGACGTTGTTCAAAGAAACTCAGCGAATGGAACTGCTCTCAGTAGCTTCCTGCTCATAGCCTCGTGCAGTGTCCTGAGAATGTGGGTGGCCCAGGTTCTCCTCTAATGCAAGACAGAGAGAATACAAAAATGACAGCACTCATAGTAGAGCCACTGGTTGTTTACCAACAGCATCTTAACAGTGGCTTACTGCTGACCCCATCCTATAAACTTTGATGACCGCGGATTGCTCAAAGTCTTGAATGTCATGATGATGATTGCAGTTTTGGTTTTCTGGCTTCGCATCAGTGTCACAGCTTTACTCAACAGCAAGAGCCTTTGCTAAACTGCCATTGTAGGAGATTTTTTATTACCTTTGAGTAAGCAAAACTCAGTCCTAACATCAGAGCTCAAATGTTTTTTTTGTCTTTCCATAACCAGTGCTTGCAAGCTTGTTTAAATAAGCACATCTGTTTATGAATGGGGCTGCAGCATTATCTCTCCTTCATGAGCAATTTCCTCCTCTTCCTGTGGTGAGATTCATTGCCTCGGTGTGTCCTTTCGATTACTGGACTTCATTTATCTGATCCAGCGAAAGCCAGCGGGAGCAGCGCACTACGCTCATATATAACAAATATATTTCAGTGTCCAACGAGTGCAAACGTGTTGTGTTATTGTGACCTGAATGGCACTGACCACTCTAGATGATGTTCATGCACACAATTAGTCATGTTGATGTCATTCAGCTTGTGGAGTGACTAGTCTCACAGAATATGTGGATCTGGAAGCCTCTCCCAAAGGACCTGACCTCAGTTTCCAGCCCCTTGAAGAAACACATGAATGTAATCCCTCTGACATTGTGTCATAAACATAAGATCTGAGCCATTAAAAAACTCTTGTGCAATTCATGCCTTCGCCTTTTTGCATTAGTCACCAAATGGAAAGTCTTCCATGGTCATGAGGTGCTGGAATAAATACGATCAGATATCTCCATCAGGGTCCTTTCGAGCAGCCATTGAGCTGAGACACAAATGATTTTTTCCTCAAGTGTGCTTTTGACATTGTGCTTTATTTTTGATATGGTCAACCAGGCCCTCAAATGATACACTTAAATGTCCAGTGCTGTACTTTTCCCCATCTCAAACCCGGCCAAGCAGCTTTACTGTGTCTGGAAGATGTCCAGGCTCCAGACTTAGGGCGAGGTGATGGTAATGTGTTTACCCAAACGCAGCCGTTTCAATTTTCCTCTAATTTAAGTATTGTCATAGCTTTTAAGCTGCTGCTCCAGCATTCGTTTGCCCCTAAATGTCACCTCTTTCCTTGGTTTTGTTTCTCTTTTTTCTTGTCCCGCTGTTTGATGTCCCCTCTGTTCCTTCATCCCTCTCTCTGGGGCCTGTATAAAAGGAAATCATGTGTACTTTACGGGGACCTGCTCAACAACACACTCCTTGCTCTGGTTTGTGAGTCTCTTTGCTGCCAAGAGATCAGACCGTTAAAGGTGACTGAGTGGCTTTTGTAGTCACTGGTTTTTAAAAGTAAATCAGTATGCACAGTAAAGTCCACACTTCTGAAAATATCCACTCGGACACAAAGCACACTGGTCACAATGGACCTATAAACACAGGTCTAACAAATAGAGCACTTTCTTCTTAACTGTATTGCTTGCAGACCTCATACTACAGTTCAGCCACGACTTTTGTACAGTTTCCCACTTGGCAATAAACTAAACCTTTTAAAATGGTCTGCCAAGCCATCTTTGGCATTCTCATACTGTTGCTATTTCCACCAGTGGTCATGTTGTCTTATCGGGATGGATACAGTTGCACCACTTCTGGCACTTCCTTTTTATTTTTGATAGAGATATGGCATTCTCTCATTGGGCCTGCAGTATCATAACCACAAAATGTGTTTGGTTTGGTTTTTTTTGTAAAGAAGAGGAAAAAATACAGACTTAGCTGTCAACAGGAGACAAAAATGGCAGCTGTTATTTTAAAAAAATGTGTCCCCTGCGTGGTCGTATTTTGCACGTGTGAAACTAGAGTTAGATTTTTCTGTTTGCGTTTTGGGAACCAAGTCAGTTATTGTAAATGGAGCTGTTGCTGGATGTAATATTGCAATGTAACAATGATATTTCAGTACTATATATACAGTATATATATGTATATATCCTTTAGAGATAAAATTGAGTTGGAGATTCAATTTGCATAACAGATTTTGTCGAATTTAGTAGACTTTAATCAGATTAGAAGTAATCCGTGATCATGAATAATATTAGAATTATCTCGGTCAGCAATATGTGTACATGTGTTTTTGAATGCACCATGAATGATGACACTTGTGCTTTATTTATACTGTACATAATGCATTGTCTGTCTGGTCTGTGTACTTATGCTGCACACAGCTTGACTAATGTGTATAATTTGTGTAGCGAGTCTTCAGCTGCTCTGACTCACACAAAAACACACAGATCCATAATAGCTGTCATCAGACCTTGAACTAGACATTTAGAGACATTTTCATGATGTATACAATGTTCATAAATTGCGTTTCACTATGCATTTTTTCTAATTAGCATACACACGGTAGAGTAATGTTTTTCTCTGTAGTTAAAGTGTGTTGTCATTTTGCCTGTGCAGTCGCCATCTGTGGTGTTGGTGTAACATGATGTCAAGTGCTTTGTCTAGCCTTAGTAAAACAGATATTTTACAAGCAGATTCTTCTAATGCACTGCAGGGAAGGGGGGAACAACTGGCTGGCTTGTTCCCAGCAGGCTGTGCGGACTGTTCATTTGGAATCAACCAGAGCGTAAGCAAAGTTTGGGCTGGGGATTAACAGGCCTGCCTGTGGGACTGGACTGGACTGGGTGTCTGCTAGCCCTTCAGTAACCAACCATGACTTTTTCGCCCGGCAACAGCACACAGTCTGCTTGCTTGCATTGGTGTCTCACTGTTGACCCTGAACTTTACCCCCTTATGCCAATCAGGGTTGTGATGGCTAAGAGAGCGCAGCCCTGGCATTCCTCTGCTATCTTACAGCTGTGTGAAACAAATAAAGGTACAAAGTTCATAACACCCCCACAATATTAAGGGATAAAACCAAGTTGTGTGTCATGATTGTGATGTAGGACGATATAATCCTGTTTGTACCAAGGCCGCTTGCCTACATTGCTTAACCATTAATTTACACCTACAACCAACTTTGATTTGCTTCTTGTGTTTAAATCATAAAATATGGTTCCTGAGAAATTCATATTGTTTCTGTCACTCAACCTAACCGGGACTTCTCCGTGTCTCTGTGTACTTTCTGTGTGGGGTTTCCTCTCCGGTTGTCTCCCAGTCCACCAGCTTCGCCATTGCTTTAAAAGTCCCCTCTTTCCTCCTCTGATCGTCAGTTGATTGGAAGTCCAGATTCATTCAAATATCAAACTCATTTGAAATGAAGTTTGCTTGTTTTTGCCCTGTTTTTCAGTTGCTGTTGGTGGTTACATAAGGGTTAAGGAAACCAGATAGAGTCATTTCTGCACAGTCATTCATACTGACCCATATAGCTGCATTTGGTATACATTTGAGTGTGCCTCTCAGATGAACTCCCTCTGGATCATTATAGAGAATGACTTGCACTGTTGCTTCTATTAAACAGAGATCCCTTCTTTGTGCTGCACTACTATAATTAAACTCAGTCAAATATTTCTGGACCATTGTCTTGTGTGGGGGCAGTGGTGATTTCCTTGAAGCCCACACTTTTCCCAGGGGGCTGAATTCAGTCACAGCTCTGGTATTTGGAAACTTTATTTAACCCAGAATGAGGTTCTTAGTCACTGGGTTCTGGACATGAAGGAGATGGACCTCTGCTGGGAAGTCAGCATACACAGTAGTAGATACAAAGCCCTGTGAGAACTGGCCTCCGGACTGGAGTTCATTGTGACCCAGATCCAGCTCTTCTCTCCCCATCAGTTTGGGAACGTGGGTTTTGGGTCAGCAATTTCTGCATGCAGTCACGTCTTGGTCTGTTGCCCCAGGGGTGAATGCGCTGACGTCATGCCCCTCTCTGTGAGAGCCTGTACCATCAGGAGTTCATTTCAGGCTCTGCATTGGCCACTTAAACACCGATACTCAAAGTGGATCTCTCTGAAATGGAAACACTACAAGATCTGGAGGTCAAAACAAGCCCTTCTGATTTCTCAAGTAATGCATATTTATGTGTCAGGCTTTGGAATCGTTGCAATTGAGTGTAACGTTCCCATCTGGGCTTTAGTGAGTTCTCCATTACTTAATCTTAACCTGATTGCTGGCAAACTAGTTATTCTGGCTCAAAAATGCATCTCTCAGGAGACCATAAAAACACTTGTAGAGAGGGAGACTAGCCAAGGCTGAATGGGACTGGTGGGGATATAATGCAACACCCTCAATAATCCATCTCAGGTACAGGGATGTTGGCTTGTTGCACATCTGCGTTTGAAAATTTGTCATTTTGTCAGAAGACATTTGTATTTCTACCCATCTGAAAAAGTTTCATGACCTACTTTCTGCAGCCTTTTTGTAGTGGATGATAAATATGAATTCAGGGAGAGCAAAAGGCAGCTGCCTGATTTGCTTTGGAAATTAAAGCTGACATCAGACGTCATAGCTCCGGCTTCTCGGCTTTGTGAATCATGCCTCGTCTCGTTCTCTTACCTGGCAAGCAAAGGCGGCACATACCTACCTGGCACTGCAGATAACATTAAAGTCATAGTGCTTCATTTTTAGCCTAATACTCTGTTGATACAATCTTGACGTTGTGGTAATGTGGGCTGATTGCAAGCTTACTGGAATGCTCTGACGGATGGTGTGTCAGATGAAATGAATGTTCGAAGGCAGACTCACGAGCTCAGCACCTTGCTGTACATTTCATGCACAATTCAACCACAGCTGCTCATACTGATATTTTGCCATGACCTCCAGATGGATACTGTAATATGAGGCATGAGTTACTAAAGATGTGTCCATTCAGTGATTAGACACGGCAGTCTAGTGATGTGAGCCATGGCTGCAGAGCTGTTGAGCATTCAGGCGGTTAGCGAAGGGCTGCGATTGTCCCTGCAGTTTGTGGAAGCGGTGTTGTGTTAGCAAAAAGCCCGTCAGTGGCTTAAATATGAGGACTGCGAACAGGTGAGGTCTGTTGGATCTTGACTTTCTCACCCTGGCTCATTAAGAGCTTTTGTCTGGCGAGGGGCTGAGACAGATGAAACACGAGAGTCTGGGACTAATGTTTTCTTTGATGACGGATCCTGTGTGATTTGGCTTTTAGCGTTTGCTCCCTTTTCACCCTGTGTTGTGGCATGTGTGTGTGTTTGCATGCCTCCTGTATGCTTTGTGTATGTGCTGCTTGTGCACACACTCTGCATGTGTATGTGTGTCGGGGGGGTGTAACACAGGCAGCACTGGGCCAGTTTGAAGTTTGATTGATTATTATATCAGAGGTGATTATTATTACTGGGTGGTGGGAATGAATAGCCAGCAGTGCGCCCTGCCAGAGGGCTGTATCACTTATCACTGGGCTCTCCTCCAGCCATGCTGTAATGTTTTGGCAACCCGATATTGTTGCCATAATGCTCTCACAATATTATTCTGTCACTTTGTTGTGTGCTCATTCATGATCAAGGGGCCTGTCGCGCAGTGAAAACCATGCTCTTGCACAGGATACCTCCTGTATCAGTATGTGCATGTTGCAACTCTACAACTAGTTGCATCTTTATGCTGAAAGGAAGCCACTTGTTAGGGAGTCATGTTCAAACAGCCTCAAGTGCCTGCACACACAAATTCTCCCAAATGCTTGGTGGGGTTGTTTGTATCTCCTGGTGGTCCGCGCTCGGCTCATGGATAGATTCCCATCTCATAAATCTTTACAGGTGTGTTTGATGTGTGAGCTTCACATGCAGCTCCATCATGAGAGGTTGCTCGGCTCGTTCTGGTGCTTTAATGAGCGGTTGACAATGACAGGAAGGAGCTTGGTAGAGAAAGCGCAGTGACAGCTCCCGCTCTTGTCCCCTCCCTCTGCATCCACCGCACTTTCATCACACAGCAATAAAAGTTAACAGGCGTTTTGCACTGCCTCTCTTGTGGCGCTCTCTCTCTCTCTCTCTCTCACTCCTTTTCTGTCTGTCTTTTTCCACTTGCTCCCACTTGCGCTGTGTGTTTTGTTTGAGCTCAGCTTCATCGCTGGTACAAGCTGAAGTATTTACAGCATAAATACTGGCAGTGAAAGTCTATACTGATGTCCAACTGCTGATGCCGGAAAAAGCGACAAAATCATCCCTCAAGACTCTCCCTCCTCTTCTTCTCCTCCCTTATTGTCCCAGCCCGCTCTTCAGTTCCTCGTCACTTGTTGCCATTTTTTTTTAATTTTGCTGACCTGTGCGTCTCCTTCCTGTGTTCCAGGCTTACAGAATATTACCATGGCTGACCGTTTTGACTGTGACAACTGCAAGGAGTCCTTGTACGGCCGCAAGTACATCCAGTCAGATGACAGTCCCTACTGCATCCCCTGTTACGACAGCCTGTTCTCAAACACATGCGATGAGTGCAAAGAGCTGATCGGCCACGACGCAAGGGTGAGACGTCCATTTTGACACGATCAGGCGTGCAGTCTGTAATACATGCACTAGAATGAGCCCCACATGTGACCGTAGTCTCTGCCACATATTAACAGTTTACACAAAGATTAAGCAAATCAAACATCTGCCCCAATTAGCTTTAAGCCATTTGTTACCATGTTTTGACGTGGCCTCGGATAGCTAAACCCGAAGTCATGTCATGCTAATGATCCATAATTCATGCTAAATGAGGCATGTTCTATATATTTTGTGTGGCAAGACATAGTAAAGGCTAATTTAACATGTAATTATACAGGCAATTTCCACTAAGTCCACATAAGCCAACGGGCTAATTTTGTCTAAGATTGTAAAAATGCTGCATGAGGGAACGTCTCCCGCTTCCCCACAATCAAGTTAGAATTTAATCTTCCCTTAATGGAAAACACTAACATGCAGTGGATCATTTAAGATTGACATATGCTCCTTAGTGGAGTTTACAGAGTGGGGCATGCTACAGCGCGAGTAGTTTGCTTAGCTAAGAAGGCCGATGAATTATCAATACCCTCGTAGGCAGTGGATGATAAGTAAAGCCAACATTTTCTTGGTTCAGCGCCCTTTAGACACTCAATTCAACATCCTTGTGAGATCTTTTTTACACACAAGTACAGTACTGTGTGTACACGTACACAGAATCCAAATACTCTTTACAGCCTAGCAGAGATTACATGTGTCAGTTTGACCCAGACCAACCCAACTCTCCCCTCTGCTCATGTTGTAACCAGAAACTTGCGTTGGTGTTTAGTCTTGCAGTCTTTTCCTTATTTGCCTCCTTCATATTAATGTGATTCTGAAACTGTGAAACTTAAATTAAGGTGTTTTCAGTTCTGCGATATATTTATCAATAAATGACCTCCAGTTCCTCGTTGTCTCCTCTTGCTCTGCTGCCAGGAGCTCTTCTACGAGGACCGGCATTATCACGAGCACTGCTTCCGCTGTTTCCGCTGCGATCGCTCGTTGGCGGACGAGCCGTTCACGAGCCAGGATGAGGCGTTGCTCTGCAATGACTGCTACTGCAATGAATTCTCCTCCAAGTGTGTAGCCTGCGACAAGATCGTCATGCCAGGTAAAGGCCCGTGAAGCTCATTCCATTCGCACTCTCTTTTCCTATGTTTGTTCTGCATATAATAGCCTCACAATCGAGGTTAGTGAAGCAGGATTCATCTTCTTGAACCATGAACTAGTGTAGCTGAAAGTCTAGGAAGACATAGTTGATTAAAATTAAGTAAAACAAAAGAGGAGCTGACTTGTGAAATATCTCGCGCTTAATGCGTTTGACAGTGCTGTATATTATGGTTCTTCACTCACCCACTAAGCATCGGTCTCATTGACCCACATTTTATTTTCCATGTAGTATACAAATTCAAACGTCAAGATAGATAGGCAAATGACTTTGGAAAATGATGACATGGCAAAGTCCAGGAGGCAGGGACAAATGAAAAGTAACAGATCAGGCAGATAGAGAAAGGAAAGAGGCTTTAGAGGAAGGAGGGAGATGAGAGAGAGGGTCCTCGATTGAGCGGCAGCCAGGACTGACTGTGACACAGTAATTGCCAGTCTGCTTGACTTGTTGTCTGTAAGCCAGATCCCCAGGGCTGGCAGGCCGCCAGCAGACCGATGATATGAAGAGATAAGCAAGTCAGTTATTCCAACGCCCCTGTAGCAGCTTACACAACCCTCATAAAGCAGCAAATGATCGCAGGAAGAGTACGACACCCGTCTTTATTTCAGCTGTTGGCAATGCCGTGTCTTCTTATGAAGATCACACATTTGCATTACAGCGTTTAGTGCGAGTTAAGCTCAAGTGAGTCACCTTGAGAAGGAGAAATCCTTATAGAAAGGGATCAGAGTAAAGACCTCTTACGTAGGAAAGCTCCTAGGATTTAGCAGTACACAATACTGCAAACTTGTGAACATGACTAAAAATTTAGATGCACTTTGGTTGCTCTGCTCCAACAAAAGAACTAACAGCCTTATCCCTCTGCCATCACACAAAAATATGTACACCCTCAAAAACAGACGCACACACTTATCTATGTTGTAACACGTCTTCATACCGAAACCACTGAAGAGGTGGATTGCCAATGTCTCCCAAGATGACACATATGAGAGCACCAGCAACAGGCATACCGACCTACACTGTACCAGACATTCGGCATCATGTTGGTTACCGCTGTGCAACAGTCTGGTTAGGTTTACACACAAAAATACTCGCTTAGGTTTCGGGAAAGAGCGTGATTTGAGTTAAAATAGTACATTACTGTGTGGAACTTGTAAGTAACATGTAAGTTAAATGTATCAATGTTGACTTGCAGTTTCACACGGGACATAGACAGCTGTCTCCTGGGTGGGAGTCCTGTCTTTGTCCTTTGTCCCCTGCCTAGCGATACATGTAAATATGGGTCACGATCACCGACTTTTATAGATGACCTTTTTCACGGGCTGCTTTCTGGATGCTTGGCTGAAGTGCTTTATGTTGTGTGACAAAAAGGGAGAAGAAGAACATCAACGCCGTGTAACTGGATTTCTCACAAGATGATTTGATTAAAGGATTGCTCTAAAACTGCAGTAAATCTCCCATCGCCAGAGATGGTCACGCAGGATGTTGTTCAGTCCATTTTTGTTCAGTGCATATAAAAGACAAACCTACAACACATACGGTCCATAGTGGCATGTGGTGCAGAGCGGAGGACCTGCAGGGCAACGGCTGCATGTCAAAGGCTGTTACCCATGGATAGATTTTGTGTTTTGTAGGCATCCCGCTATATATTTAATTTCAGATTACTTGCAAAGCTCTCTTGAAATTCTTTTGAAATTGCCCCCATACTGCATTTATCATTTCATCTTGTTTGCTTTTATTCTAATTTGTCAGATACTGTTCTACTGTTTTCCTCCTTGAGCCACTGTAACTCCTGTAAGCTTATGACCTGGAATGTTTTGCAGCGTACTTTTGTAGGTTTTGATTAGAGAACACCACAGCACACAGCCTGAAGCAGTGAAACGTTAGCAATCCGCGGACAGCAGTAGTACGAAATGCCGGCCCCACACAAACCACTGCGTCACCCTAGAATAAACCAAGCAGTATAATAAAAAACTCAACAGCCAGGGGATAGAAGATGGATTGGTTGGGGACACGGAGGGGAAAACAGCATTATGCCTTTCTGTAAGGCCTGCCGCCAGTTTCCAGCAGTAGGAAAGAAGTGTGGGGCCTGTGGTATTATGATTTAAAATCAAATAAATCTTAGTGAAACAAAATGAATTTTATATGCCTTCATGCAGTTCAAGTATATTATTTCATAGTTCAATAAAATTACCACCAAAAAATACCAAAATGGCCATAACAATCCTTTGAAGGACGGTAAAAGATTCAGTCTACACCAGAAAAGTGAAGTCTCCCTCTGCTCTCTGTCACTCTTTCCATCCGTCTTTCTCTTTTTCCCTCTGTCATCTCTCTTTCTCCTCGCTAGGTACGAGGAAGCTGGAGTACGCCGGCTCCACATGGCACGAGGGCTGCTTCATCTGTCACAGCTGCGAGCAGCCGATTGGCTCCAAGTCCTTCATCCCTGACAAGGATGAACACTACTGTGTGTCCTGCTATGAGGACAAGTTCGCGCCGCGCTGCACACGCTGTAAAAAGGTCAGTAAAGCTGTCGCACGACTATCGGGATTGTTAGCTGACTTTGACCAAAACGAACCGGGCAGACCCGTGGTTAATCCTGTGTCTGCAGGAATGTGCATGAGAATGCACTTTCAAAGTGAATTATAAGGATCTCCACATGACCTTTGACCTGTCTCATTTTCAGACCCTGGCTAAAGGTGGTGTGACCTATCGGGACGAGCCGTGGCATAAGGAGTGTTTTGTGTGCACCAGCTGTAAGACACAGCTGGCGGGTCAACACTTCACCTCCCGAGACGACAGCCCTTACTGCCTCAAGTGTTTTGGCAGCCTGTACGCCAAGAAGTGCGAGGCCTGCAGCAAACCAATCACAGGCAAGATTACATCACTGTGTTCTACAGGCTAACACTGATGGGCTACCACAGGTGCTACTTAGGATGTAGAGTTGCGGGTAAATGCTAGAAATGTTATTAATACTATAAACAATATTGACATTTAGATTGAGAGCCAGTTTCTGCATTTTACATTGTGTGCAACCTGTTAAATTTAAGTCAATCACAAAAGACAGCTTTACAGCACACAAACAAATAAAGGATGATACACAGCAGGTCCATTCGAGGGAGCAAAAAATGTCTGAAAGGCCCTGAAAACTTGTTTTTCAGTCTATGAGTGCTGCATGCTGGATCCAGAGTCAACCCTCTAAAGCTGGACATTCAGTTTAATCTGTCTCCTTGCTCTTCTTGTCTTAGGCTTTGGAGGAGGAAAGTACATCTCATTTGAGGATCGCCAGTGGCATCAGCCATGCTTCACCTGCTCCCAGTGCTCTGTGTCACTGGTGGGCGCCGGCTTTTTCCCCGACGGCGACAGGATCTTGTGCCGCGACTGCAACAGCAGCCTATAGAGCTGTCGTGCACCGTCTTCTCACCCTTCCCTTGACTTAACCTTCCGCCCTTCGTCACAGCATTTCAAGAACCGAGGAAGGTAACGCAGGCTAACAAACGCTGCCTCTCAGGTTGTTTTTATATTAAGAGATCAGTCCCTCATGGTGCCTGTCTGGGTCAGATTTTCATCCAGGAGCTAATGCGCAAAATCCTTCTTTTGATGCTGCAAGGAAGGAAAGACCACAAACATTTCCTCTTTAACCAAAAAGTTCATGATTTTGTGGAATAAAGTTAATGGAGTGCCTTAAGAACATTACCTATATGTACTATTGAACCAAAGAAAGGCAAAATGCCAGCCACTTTGCAAAAAAAAAAAAAAAAAAATCCTTCGTGTTTAAATGAAAAGTTGTCACTTCAGGTCGAGGTCAGACTGAAGGGAAGACGCAGAACACTGATACAGTATCGTATGTAAACCTTACAGCGTGTATTTCAAAGTATGGTGGAGGTACTGTTATAATGCTCTTATAACTGCAGTTTTAAGCATTTTGATTACAATCTGTCAGAAAGTAAAATTTAGAAAAACTGAGGTAGTTTATGGTAGTTATGATCAGTAAAGTCCTTTGCACTTTGGATGAGATATTCTCTTGCTACCATGTTACGCGCACATAAGAACACAGTTAAAAAAAAAAAACATGGCACACAGACCACTTTTTTTTGTCACGCATCTGCTTTTGTTGAACTTTGCCATGACACTTATTTTTAAAGTTTCTTCTTATTTCTGTCTTTTTCATTTGTCGTTATGAATCCTGTTATCACGGTTGCTCAAAGAGCCAGCATTTATAACCCAGAAGAAGCTGAAATGAAACGCAGTACTGCTGTGTACTGCAGGGGTTTGCATGTCTGCCATGATTCGCCTCAGTGATTATTCTGTTGCTGTTAACGCTGTTAGTGTTTTGTTTTGCATTGTTAGTTTGTAACGTGTATGTGACAAATTATTAAGAAATACCTATATTTCATTATTTCAGCTTTGATGCTGGTGAGTCAGAGTTGGCAAATATACATCTAAAGATGGGAAAAAAAAACTCCACTGAGGCGATAACAGTATGAACTTACTGTAAAAAAAAATAATTGATAATTGATATGGCTAAGTGCTACATGTTTAGTTTTATTTGTGAAGGCTTATTAAATAAATGTACACTGTCTGATCTTTGCTGGGCAGTTTTTATATTCTGTGTGTATTTGTGGTTAGAGTGAACAATTCATTACTTATTTATGAGGTCATAGCTTTCTGTGGCCTTGTGTTTACTGTCTAAGCCAGAGAAAACCCTTCTGCTGCGCTTAAAAAGTCTTTCTAGGAAAGATCAGTGTGTGTGTGTGTGTGTGTGTGTGTGTGTGTGTGTGTGTGTGTGTGTGTGTGTGTGTGTGTGTGTGTGTGTGTGTGTGTGTGTGTGAGATAGTGAGTGCACAGGGGGAAGGGCATGGGAGTGTGTGAGTGTGAGAAAGTGTTAGAGAGAGAAGCCATGCATGTGTAATAAAACAGAACAAACAGTGTGTGTGTCTGTAGGTTTAAGATATTTTTGTGTTTGTGCGTGAATTAAAGAGCGAGCGAGCGCACCTCTGTGTATATGTGTGTGTGCCTGAATGTGTGCATATGTATAGTATAAACTGTTGTTTATGCTGAGTCGACTGTTTCATCGCCTTGATGAAGCACACAAACACAGACTGCCAAATACACTCTCCTGTCGACATTGGTGAAATGTCCTCCTCCCTGCCTCTGTTTGAGATTTTTTCACCAAAAAAGGAAATGGAAAACTCGTAGCTGCATGGGGGAGGGAGGGGGGGGGGGGGTGACTGGTGGTAGAAGTAGGAGAGAAAGGAGTGTGGGAGAGGGAGAGAGGAGAGAGAAAGAGACGGAGGATGTTCACATCTGGAGTTGCTCCATGGCACTTTCACTGGGGGGTCAGCTCCACACACAGACCCCTTTGGATTTATTGGAAGGAGGAGGCGGGCGGGGAGGTGACGGCTAGCAGGAAGGGTCAGAGGAAGAGCTGTGGAGAACTGTATCATATAGCACATGCACTCTAGAGTCAACTTTAACATTTTCAGCAGCAATATGTTCTCGTGCACTCTTTCTCCTCCATTTGGTCCCATGTCTTTGTTATCACGGCCGCCCAGAATCAAGCTCACCCGACAGGACACGTCTGAGAAAGCGTGGCCTTTCGCTCGGCTTGAAGTGTGCAAGCAGCTGCAGCTGGCTTCTCAAAAGAGGTTGGTCACTTCACACAAAAGATATTAGGCTCACAGTTTTGCTGCTGGGCCTAACACTTCACTAAAACGTCAACTCTTGATGCAAAAACAAACAGTGGGACTTGTATTTAGGCTCTGAACATGACAGGACTGACCTAGCAGGACTCCGTCAGCCATCTTTAGCTGATCAAACACGTTAGGCTGCCCGCCAGTAACGTCATTTACAATTTCACATAAAAGAGACGCGGGTGTAGTTCACGCACTAAACACAGCTCAGTTTATTTTAATCAACGCTGCACATGTGAATGTTTAGACTGAATGTAGAATTGAGCTTGCCTCCTCAGCCTAAATCAACAAGTGGAACTTGAAGGACACTTTGCGTCCTAATAGAGACACTACAAGCTTGTCGAACACTTTTGTAAAATACACACTGAGTCATCATAAACAGTGGTGTTATTCAGCAAAACGTACTATCCTTTGCAGCACTTATGTGCTCTTGTAGTACAGATTGTCTCAGTTGATACCATAGATATATATGGTCTGTAGTTCATACAGGCTTTGTGGCTTTAAGGTAAATTCATGCAGTTACTTCTAGGGGTCATTTGTTAGCCAGTATTTAGCTTTGTTTGGTGCAGATATTGATGAATCGAATAAACATTAATATATTTTAGTTCTTAGAGAGGACAATGGCTTTCATGCCTCCAATTCAAAATCTATTGACTACAGTAATCTTTCACTTTATCAGACTATAAGTAAACATTTCTCTGCTGTGTATCACACCGTGCATCACCAGGCCTTCAAAAAATGACACATTACAGTCATAAAACACATATATAGCTTTAAACAGTGCTCCTACTCATAAAGTAGCCCCAACCAAAGTGCATCGGAAGAGGAGTGAGGCTGATTGAATCATGTTAATACAGGCTCAGATCCCAAAGGTTTATAGAAGGTTGGCTCCATAAAACCACCAGTGAGGGATGATTAGCACAGACCCCATCCATATCGTTCCCAGATGTCTGCTCTGCCCTGCTTTCACCCAGCTGGATCACTTTTCAGCCCAAAATCAGAATCACTTATCACAGTTTCAGAGGGAAGGAAATCCTCAGAGCCCAAGGTAAAAGGTAAGGTAAGGTAAAAACGAAATGTGTTTTTATCTGTAGAGTGCAGAAAGTTTAGCAAATCTTAGCTCTCTCTAAGTTTTTAATCTGGAATTTAATTGTATGCATCTATCTATTTGTTGTCCTTTATGACTCCTGTCTTTTATAACTAATCAGATGGGTGTTAAATCGTACATGCTTTAATGTTCACATTTAATTAAATAGAATTCAGAGTATTTGTGTAGGAAGTGGGTTAGATGATCTATTTTTATTTCACAGCAGCCTAATACAACACTTTGTGAAACTGTTTCATAAAAACTCTTCAGAGCAACTGTCTAATTTCTCTCAGTATGCATCTGACTGTAACAGTTCGCGTGTCATTAATGTTCTCAAATATGTGATTGAAGACATTTAAACTGAATCCACGTGTGTCTGGACAGACTTACCAGATACAGCGTGAATAGATGATGACCAGGTCCTGCAGTTTGGCCGGAGCAGATGAGGGTTGTCGCTTTCAAACTGAAAATTTCAAGCGGTAACCGGGGACACAATATGCAATTCTGCGTCCCCATGTGGTCAGTCCCACAACATAAACACACTCATCTGCACATACCGAGGAGACAGACAGAAAGACGGAGTAACTGGCTCAACTTAGGTCTGATAGAAAAGTTAAGTCAAAGATATATTTAGGAACTCGACCGTCAAGTGATTTGCAGACAATGTTTCGAAATCAGTTCTGTATTTTATCAGAAGCCAGTGAAGTGATCTAAGTTTAGGAGTGCTGTGTTTGGTTTTTATTGTCCCAGTGAGGACTCTGGCTGCAGCTTTTTGAATGGGCTGGAGCCGTCCCATAGTCTTTTTGGGAAGTCCCGCAAGACAGTAATCTAGACTAGAGGAGATGAATGCATGAACTAGTTTTTCAGCGTTTGACTGAGACAAGATGAATTCAACTTTTTAGATGGTAAAATGCCAACCTGTTCTCTGTATGGTCACAGTTTGGTTAGGCTCAAGTACCAAAACTGCTTGAATAGGTTTAGAAAAAGATTGTTCACTTTCAATTTATTTGTCCCACCCATCCATCCATACCACCTTCGTCCATTTGTGGACTTTCTTGCTCTTTATACTGTTACCTTGTTCTGAGCGTCAGGATTTCTGCTGCGCTTGTGAATTTAGACTTACCTCGAGAGACACTGAATGAGTTCATGAATGAACGACCACCCTCCTGTTTTTCATTTCCCAAACACCAAGGCAGACACAATCAGAGAAACTCGATCAAGCTTGAACCAGCAGCGGTGAGCGTTGCAGCAACTTGAGGTCACGTCCTGCTAGATGCCCAGACAGGCACGACGTGGCATGAGTCAGTCATCCTGTGTTACTGTTCACATCGCAGCCTGCTGGATCCCATGTGTCCCAAGTACCGCAGGAAGCACGCTTAATCAGTTTTATTTATCAAGATGAGAGGACAAGCATTCAGTATGATCCCTGACGTTAATGAGCATGGCTACATCACGTATTTGTTCATTTATTCATGCCATTGTTCTCCCTCCACTGACTGTCTGAAGACTTAAATTGTAGGGACTGACACACCTGGTAGAAGCAATTACTCGAGAGTGTCTCACCTGTTGATTACTGATTGGGAAACACACTTGCGTGAATGACACAGTGTGTATATATAATGAGGCGTGTTGTTTGTTCTTCTTGCTGCTTGAAGAAGTTGAGTGGAACCAAAGCGTGCCTGTGAACAAATGATTTTCTGAACAAACAAGCGTTTTAAGCTGCTCCCGTCCTTGATGTGGCTTTGATAGTGGAGTTTGGGGAGTTTCCTCCAGTGGGAAACACCTCCAGCTGTGGTGTGTCATTAGAACTGTTGAAATTTGGATTCCTCATGCAAGATTAAAATCTGGGGCGTGTTGACAAACTGCAGGCAACATTCAATATTTTAAATCTCTGACTGTTAAACAGCAGTAAAAGCACGCCAACATCCAAATCTTTCATCATCAATGTGTAATTTCACTCAAACAATACATGTGGGATTAAGATTTAACAGATTGAGATGACTTTCCAACCTTAAGTGAAGTTAATATTACTTGGCTGCTCTGTTTCTGCAGACAGGTGAGCAAGGGCTATGAAGGGCAGGGTTAGCATTCCTAAGACTGCGTTTAGTCACTGAAGATGACTCCAGGACGAACCTTACTTGGCATAAAATTCCCACTGGAAGTCCCATCAGCTGGACTTTCGTATAAGCTTTTTATTAATCCGTCAGCTAAGTGTGTAACTGGAAGTGTGTGAGTCTACAGCCCAGTTATCAGCAGTGACGCAATGAAAGCTGAAAAACAGGCGCTGAGGGGGGTGAGATCTCGTCTTTCACATCAGACACATCACCGGGTTTCTATGTGTGTGAGTCACTCTGCAAGTGAGTGCATTAAAGAAATCCACAAACATTGTAGAGACAAGTGTAATTTCTGTGGGAATCAAAAATGTGGTCATTTTGTTTTGTTCACTGGATTACCTTGAATTCTGCAATCAAGTACTGGGATTTTCTGGGATTTTTGCTCATTAAAAAACTCAGGAATCACATTAAGTGAGGTCACCTTTTGGCCTCACAATATCTGATTATAGGTAAACACAGAAAGACGTTATGTGACTATAAGAAGCAAGTTATGAATTTTGTTTAACAAATAATAGAAGCAACCTAAAGGCGGCAGCTAACACTGAGTTTTGACCGGCCTGTGTCCTCACAGAGTTTACCGTTAGGTGTTCACATGTCAAAGTGCACTGTTCCACTGCGGTCACGTCTGTAGTATGTAACCTCAGCAGACCGAGGTTAACCCCAAATGTCTGAGAGATTATAGTCTCATTGGTAATTTAGCATACCTCAGTGACTTCTTAACTGCATGTTTGCTACCGGAGAAGCTGGAGAATGAGGTGATGCAGAGTGAGAAATGAAGTTATAAAGCTTGTCAGTTTACAGTTTAACTCAAATGTGTCCAAGATATGATGAAAATAGACTTGCAGACATCAGGTTAAATAAGTATACTGACATATGTACCTGTTCACTGATAGGTGGCGTACTGCTGCTGCAGTTTCATGCTATTTTGTATAAATAAATGAAAGACATGAGATTCAGGGGGAACCTTTTGTGCATTGCCAATAATAATAGATCTCCACAATGTCTGAAAGTCATGTTCTGGTTTTTGGTTGAATATTGTCTTTTTCATACAGTTTTTTGTATTCATATTTCACTTTATTTTGATTATTGTCATAACTCACTACTGCCACCTAAAGGCAAGTGTTTGTTTGTGTGAGACACACCATGAGACACTTGTGGTTCTGAGCGGAATTTCTTTTGGATTTATTGCCATGAAATTTTGTGCAGACACTGAAGATGCAGTCTAATGACTTTGATGATCCCTCAGCTTTTCCTCCAGCACTCCCATCAAGTTAAAATTTCAATGTGTGCAATACTTTGTAATACTTTAGAGCCAAATCCTTGCAAAGTAAAGACATTCCCATCAGCCTCGGCTGTACTTTGTGTTTGCTAAATTGCAAAGAATACTGACAGGCCAAACTAAGACGATGAACATGGCAACCCCACCATGAGTCTGAGCCTTGTTTTTCATTTTTAGATCGACTCTGTTCACTACCTGCAGCTTTACAGAGACCTGGCGAAAGACAAGCACCCGAGTTACTGCGTTATTTCCTGTCGAGTAGTTCTCAGATCAGTGATGAACACACAAATCTGTTGTGTTCCTTCGGCAGAAGTACAAGACAAAGTGCGACTCCACAGCAGAGCAGCTGTAGGGCCTCTCTGCGTACTGAAGGCTTACGTATGTGCTGTGGCTTGAGACAGAAAAAAACACCATGCATCTGTGTCCCAAGCTGACACTCACGAGGCTGGTGCTTGTTGGCGAGGTTTGGAGTCTGCCTCTGTGGCTTGGCCCGAGCTCTTGTCCTCTCCATTCACTCCCATCCGAGGTCAAGGAGTTGTGCTTGCTTGTGGGAAGCTCTTATACTGTCTTGTAATGAGCGCTCTCAGCAGGAAAACAAGGCCTTGTTTTTCCAGAGATCAGGGTCGGATGCGTACAATGCTCTGATCCAGCCTCCATTAAAATCCCTCCTCTCCTGAGGACGACTGATGACAACTGCATCTCCGGATAGCATCCTCGTCTGCGCTTTGTTTAATATCCTCATAAGGCATACCTTTCACCTGGAAATAGCTACATGTTATAAAATCTGTGGTCAAAAATCACCTCATGCTGATAAATGTGCTGTAAATGTTCTCTATATGGACAATTGAAGTTAACAGCATTTCACACCCACACTGCATTTCACACACTCCGCAGTGGATAATGTGTTTGTTTTATTTTGCCATTTCCTCCCTCCCCATACATTTTTACACTTTCAAGGGTTTGATGTGGTTTTGGAACAAAGAGTTTATTAATGTGGGAGTTCAGGAATGCCATGAATTCTTATAAAGCAATTTAGACTTGGACATCTTCGGGACACAAGAATATTAGTCACATCTTTTGTCAGAGTGTGGTTTTGAGCTTTGCCCTTCTTGGTAATTGCTCTGGCGAAAACCATAAAAAAAGAAAAGATGAAATGTACAGTATGCAGTAAAAGCTTCTTCTGAGGAGAAAACCAATTTGTGTCAGCAGATTATTATCATAGCTTACATTTCTTTTCTTGCCATTGCTGTAATCAGCATCACTGGCTTCGTTTCAGACATTTTGAAGCCAACGATGCTGATTTAAGAACACTTTGTGGGCTCAAAACAAAAGTTTGGCAGCAGTCGAGCTGATATTCAAGGAGTAAAACAAATAAAGACGTTTCTGATAACCCCCCCCCCCCCCCCCCCCCCTTTAACCTGACTTCAAGGTTGAGTGGTGCAGGTGTTTGAAGATTCGACTTGTCAGCGGTTGAAAAGGAGGTAATAGGGTTTGAACTGCAGCAGGAATTCTCCTGCGATTGTTAGGAAAGAACAGAGCAGTCGCAATCAGGCCAACAGTGAGGGAGTTGAAAGACAGATCAAATGAGCCAAAGCTGCTGATGGGAAGTGAGAAGCCTCTTGATTACTTCTCTGCTTCAGTGGGATTGAAGGTTGTCAATGAAAACATTTCAGGGTGTGTTTGAATCTGCTTGGCTTTATGAAACAGAGGTGATTTAAGGCTAAAGGGTAGAACAGCACTCTGCTGAGCATGCCCAGTGTAACTCCAGTCAGCTACTGCTGGCAGCTGGGCCGCTCTGCTGGAACAGTTGTTTGGACATAAGATGCTTGGAATGAGAAGAGTTTGAGGAGTGGATTCGCCATGATTGACTGTTTAATTCAAAATGTCAGCAGGATTTAGCAGTGAAAAAAAGCAGCGAAACTCTTCTCGCGAAGGGCTGATCTGATTCTTGTCTCACTGAGTTTAAAAATGCGAATTTGTGTTGGATTCTGATGGAACGAGAGAAAAAGCGAGCGCACAGAGCTTGGATATCATCCATTTGGTATCAGTCATTTGAAAGGATTTACTTGGACAGGCAAATTATCAAGATGATGTATGAGATGTCAAGAGGCTTGTTTATTGATGTTACACATATTTTTGAAATGAGGAGATCCAGATGAATAGAATTTGTACATTTCTGCGCCATCTTCATAATTTTCACCAACTTCATGAATTGCTAATGCCTGCCTAACCAAGTATTTTTCTCACAAGCTCATTTGCCATAAAACACCCCCTCATGTCTGCCAAAGGCATGTGAGAACGATGGTCAGGGAAAAACTCTGAAGTCACACATCTATCATGAAGTTCAACAAGGACGCCAGCAGAAACCAACTGTCACAGATGGAAAAACATGTAGGCGTAAATCTAACTTTCTGTGACTGATTTGTGTTTGATATTCTGGAGAAAAAGAGGGAAAAAAGTGACTCTTTGCAAAACACAAACAGAAATTAATCATAAAATAAGGTTGCTATGGTTGACTTCATTAGGATCCCTTCTTTTATTGTTTTTCTCTTTTCTTTTGGCTTTGCAGCTCTCTATCACTGTCCAAGAAAATTCCAAACTCTTGACAAGGAAAAGAAAAGCTTTTATTACTTATTTGGATTGCCAAATTGGACGTAACTTTTATAGAGATCGCATGAATTATACGCAAATCCAGCATCAATTTCAGATGATAACCCCGTCTCTCCATATAGTTAATGGATAATTTGTAGGATGTGTTTTATGTATCGATGGCTCCCTCTTGTGGTCATTTCCCTCATTGCAGTTGTATTCAACGATGAGTGCACACTAAACCCATAATCTACTACAGCATGTAGGAAATTAAAAGTTACCTGCCGCCCATACCTCTCCCTCCAAGCTGCCACACTGTTGTCAATGCTCACCATAAGCTAATTCTGACATAACATTGTTGATTTAAAGGCATGATTTAGCTGCTTTTTGTTAGTAGGATCAGAAGCCCAGCAGAAAGCAGCTTTTCACTGAAAATCCATCTGAATAAATAAAAGAGATGGTAAATTAGGCTGCTTTGACGTGAAATCCTGGTTTGTATGTCTGCAGTCAAGTTAGAGCAAAAGCCCCTCACAGGGATGAACACTCCCCATCACTCCCCTCTTATTTAAAATAACCATAAGAATAAAGGATGTGATTATTGTAACAACAACAAAGCCTTCCCAGCAGCTTTTTCTTTTGCTCTCCCTGCAAAACTTATCCTAAAGCCAACTGTATTCCTATTTCTTCCCTTGCAGTACTGATTAATACCAAAGGGTGGCAGTACATGTCAAGTATCACGTCTACCAGTTTACAACCATCTTCTTCACTTCTCCTGTCCTGTGCCAGGGGTTTCTGACCCTTTCCTCAGCCATTTGGGTTAAATTAAGCTTTGTAAATAACAACTAAACCTCATTAAGAGTGCTGCTTGTCCCATGCATGCCCTGGGTTTTCCACTCGCTTATTCTAAAAAGAATGACTTGATACGTCATTGTTTCTCCCTGGGAAATCCTGCCGTTCCTCCCTTCTTTCTGCAGGGCGTCAAGCACAGAGTCAGCTACAGACACAACAGATGATACTGTGGAAAGTCAATGAATCTCTCAAGGACAGTTGAACATCTGGCATGAAGAGCAAACGTTGAACCCACGTTTGGCAAATTTGCACTCACTACACCACCCTCATGCCACAGTTATGATTTCCATCTCAAGTGACTTATGTCTTTTAACCATAATCAGATGGAGATTTGTCCTCCTCACAAAGAGTGCTGGCTTCCTCAATACATGAAATAGTTCTGTTATTTTGATTTAGCAGCCCTCCTTTTATAGATATCTGTTGCTGATCAAACATGCCAGGCTGTCAGGGTTGATGTACAATTTTTGGAATATTTTCGAATCGAAGAGGACATTTTCTCTTTGTAGATGTCCAGATTCAGCCTCTCAGATCTTGAGCCATAAAGAGAGGACGGTTGTGAAGCTTTAGAGATGGAAATTATCATGGATCAGTAGGATTGCTGACAAGACATCTCCAAAGGCTAATCTTTAAAGAGCTGGAAGCTGGGAGGGAAGAGTCCACTAGAGGCTGCTGGCACTCACCGCAGACTCGGTCGGAGAGTCTAGTGGCCTCATGCACCCCAGATCTTCAATCCGCCCGGCCGATGACAGAACATCTTCGGGGGATTTATGCAAGAATTACGTCACCGATGTTGTGCATTAAAATGGGACTGAAAAGCATTCCGGAGGAAATGTTGTAACTATCTACAGTAAGACAGAGTAAGACATCACCGAAATAATGAACAGAGAGCAGAGCAAGAGTTTTGAGGGTCAGATCAGCCATAAATATTTGTTTTCCATTTACATCTTGTGTCTGTGTTTACAGAGATTTTGGCAAATCCACTAGCGTCCCAGTGCAGATCGCTGGAGGTGAATGGAATTATTATTCGTGGTCCTCACAGCATTGACTGACATTTGACTGTCTGAACTTCAACACATCCTTTCACACATGCAGTTTATCCCTGAAATGTTCTAGAACATTTCCTGCATGGGGTCAGGTGTGAAAGGGAGCTGAGGGATCTGAACAGCCAATCTCCCGCCTCAGCGCCTGGTAACATCTCCGGGAAAATGCCCGTACGGCTGTGTTGTGAATGAAAGCAGTTGATTCACAGACCTCGCTGTGAGCACTTTCCAGTATTTGATACATGTAAAAGGAAATAGCTCCTTATAAAAACTTTAGAGTGAGGGCTGTGGATTATTCTGAAGTACTGGTATGTCATTTCTGGAAAATTATGTTGCGGCTGAACTTGTCAAGCTGAGCAAAACCAACATTTAGTGAGTTTTTTTTAAAGTGATTATTGAAAATATAAAACACTTTTTCTCCGTGTTTACTGTTTAAAAGCCTTACTGGTATAAACAAACTATACAAGAGCATGAGGGTTCACTCTTGACCTTGGGAACAGTTTGTGTGACAAAATGGGATAATGGTGCTGCTCTGCTGGCAGCACAGAAGAGGGAGTGCCTTTTATTTATTTATGTGTTTGCAAGTCTTTTTGTGACGCATCCCTTCTCTATGCAGCAATTCCTTCATTCCTGGACGTTGTTCTCTTTTGGTAGAAGGCAAAATAAACCCAACTCAAAGGTTCAGTTAACATAACTAATGCTTTCAGCTGCATCTTTCACTCACTGTCCCACATTTTGTCTCACGAAGCATAAACAGCGTTAGAAAGCATTCATCAGTTAGATTTACTTGTAGCCTCTGTCTACGTACGACCTGCCAGTCAATTTGAGAGCGATGCCAGGCTCTGATTTGGAGTTTTGGTGCAGTGGTGATACCCTTTTGTTTACATTGGGATCAGAGATTGTGTGCTTAAGTCAAGCAGACATGGACTTGATGTGCTCTATTGACGTGATCCACTCCCTGGGGTCTGGCTCAAACTAAAGTAATGAAATCATTCAGTGCTATGGATCTTGGCAAATCAGGGGCACCCATATACTCCAAAGATTTACCATTCATTTCTCTTGGAAAACATGGGAGTTGGGAACAAGAGAGCGAAAAAGAGAGAGTGGGAGGTGAGGGAGAGCGCCGTCCAATGGAGCCAGCGTAAGAATTTATGGTCAGGAAGAGCGATGAATGTGTATTTTACGGTGCATACGCTACCATTCCCCCTGCCCTCCCTTTCGGTAATGAGAAACGGCTGTTTTGTTGTGGAGCCAAGGCATGGTATACCCCCTCCCTTCTGGCTATGACACACCATTAGTTTTTATTTCTGTCTCTGCTTTTACGACTCCTGCCCAGGCGCCAGCATTTGGCCTGTGATCGGGACCATCACACCATCTAAGCTCTTCCACCTCCCAAGATGGCCTCCTGTTGCCTGAGAAAGGCCATACCATAACTACTAAGGGCTCTAGATAGGTAGCGTCGTACTGCCAGCAGATCAAAAAAATTGTCAAAATAATCCAGATTGATCAAGACTGACCTCCCTTGTCACGCTTAGCCTGTTATTTGAGCAAATGTTTACTGTTACTGCTTCATCGATAGCAGATTGATGATTAAAAAAAGCCCATAAAGTAAAATTCCTGCTCATTGCAACTTGGGTCTTATATCATAGTTTTGGCCATTATTCTATTGGTTATGTAATTGCACTGTTGGTGAAGTAATTGCTGTCATCTGAGAACATGGCGGCATTGCTGCGATGAAATCTGGCAAAAACACGAGCGGTCAGACAATCGGAAAACAAGGCCGAAAAACAAGTTTATCCAGACTATCTAAACCGCTTTACTTGGAGGTAAAACCACAAGTGAGTGCCCCTAAAATGTTAGAGACAATCCCTCCTTCTCCAAGCTTTACTTTTATTGTTCTTTTTCTCCCACTTCATTTCAATTTTCAAGGTATTTATGTGTTTGAAATCATGCTGTTTGTTGATGCTGCGTCTGCTCTCATCCTTGTATTGTTTTACATGCTATGTGGTGGATTCCACAATAAGCTAGCTAACTAGCTAACTAACAGTCTGGCTAACCTCGAGCTTTGTTTAAAAACTGCATGATTGTGTAACTCCTTGTGTTTCTTTCCTGATTTTCCAGATCTCAGCTATTAAGTTAGTGCAATGTTATGATAACGGCTAGAAATAATGGCCATAAATATGAAAATAAAGCCCAAGTTAAACATGAGAATTTGTCCTGATGTGTAAAATGTGTCATATGTGGAGACATACAGTGCCGCACTTGTATAAACTGTGAATACCATGAGATAATTCTGGATAAATAAACGTTGGATCAGTTGTCAAGTCAGTGTATGACTGAAGTTTCATCAGCTTCATCTGAACTTTATTTAGGCTTTCACAGAATAGGCTATACATGATGATACTAATACTTCTTATGTTTGATGATAAACACAGTGTGACATATTCAGCATCACAATCCATAGTATGAATGAATAATGTAGCGTGTAACTTCTCCTGAAACTAATATCTTGTGTAAAGCAAACAGACCCATGGAAAAGATTCTCCTTATCTGCAATGTCATGAAGCCAGCTTTTGGAGTACAAATGTGTAAAATGCTATGTTTGTTCTGAAACTGGAGCAGTAGGAAACATTATAGTTGTGCAAAATCTTCAGACCCTGTTGCAAACAGACTTGATTACTGAGCAGCTGATGATTTGATGGCTTATATAATAATCAGTGGCTTGTAGTTACTGCATATTCGATATATCACTGTGCATTTACATTTCCTTCCTCTAGTTTTCCAGACTCTATTCCTTCAATCTATGAGACCAATATTAACACATATGTGCAAACGTAAACACACATGTACAAACATCTAAGTTCCGCCGCCAAACAACTTGATTCCGTGCAGAAATGTACACAAAGTACACAAATACCCAGACTTTAGGTCGAGGCAAATGCACGCACGCACGCGCGCACGCACACGCACACACACACACACACACACACACACACACACACACACACACACATACACACACACACACACACACACGCACACACACTTTAGCATGCACAAAGGCACGCACATGCAACCTCGTACACATGCAAATACTCATGTTTTTATTCCTCGTTTTCTGTGCGGAGTTATTTTCTGATACGAACACCAACATTTAATTCAAAACAAACAACTAAGCTATCAAATGGCAAAAGTTTTTGTGTCAAGTCATCAGAGAAAGATATGAGCTGAGCTCCCAGTAATCCTCCTCTATCTCTTCTCTTAGGCTTGCTTTGTAATAGATTCCCCTCCTCAAAATAATATATCAGAGACCTTCTGTCCTCAGCAACCACAAATGATTTCCAGTGCCTTTCATTTTGTTTCATCTCACAACAGGAAATAAAGGTACAAAGACTTAATACTATTCATTGTCTTTACATCACGTACAGCGGCTGTTGAGAAAATCCATCTGCCACCTCTCACAAACATGAAAACAAATGAAGAACAGATTGTGATTAGAATTGGACTGGAACAAAATACATCATAGACCAGAGGAGACTGAAGGGACCCTTCATTCATTATCAGACTTCCAGCTCGAAGGCTGCAGTCGAAACACGGGGATCTGTTCTTAGTTCAAGAAGTGACATAAGTCAGCTCGCGGCACGAACCGTGTCGAACCGCGTTCTTCAGCGTGGCTTTGCAGTCCAGCAGTGATCGCTCACAGTGGAATGAAAATCAGCAAGGCTTTCATTAAGGATCACCGAGACACCAGTGTCTTCCAGATATGTTCGTCTATTGGAAAAGCTCAGAGAAGCCTTTTGAGTTGCAGCAGTCCTCCAGTTCTCTTTGCATCGTCTACAATGCATAGCAGCATTAATCCGTTCCTTCATCACTTTGATCGTTGTCTATGGGTGGTGCTGCTGGGTGAGGCATTGTCTCTGGTTTTCTCTCAGCCCCATCCAGCAGGCGATGGACTTTAGGAGACAGAGCTGGTTGTGATGCTGGGAACAGTGGTGGTCCTGCTCTGGCCTTTTCTCCTCTTCCCTCCTCCTCCTCCACCTCCCCCTCCTCCTCCGCCTCCTCCGCCTCCTCCTCCTCCCCCTCCTCCTCCTCCTCCTCCTCCTCCACCTCCCCCTCCTCCTCCTCCTCCTCGCCCGCCCGCATTCTCCCTCTCTCTCCTGTTTGTATCATCTTGCCGGTCTCCCTTACTCTTCCTCTCTGAAATGAGAATGCATAGGAAATATCATTAATAGTTGAGACCATTTATCAAATCAACTCTTGTGAGATATCCGTCTTCACTGGATGTTGTACGTAGAAGTTCCTCCGCTTGGCTGCACAAAATGAAAAAGATGGATTCCTGAGGGATGACAGCGGATGATAAGGGACGTGTGTTGGATCAGGACTTGTGGTTGTGGTCATGCGGTTTTTAATGCAGGCAAAACAAGTGTAAACCATCCACATCCAGTCCACAATTAAAATGATATGTTTAGGCATCCTGGCAGGATATATACAGCAGCGACCAGTGTGCCACAAGTGGTTGACAAATAATAATCAAACCAAATAGGATAAAATAATACATGTAAACATTTGTTAGCCAATTTCTTTCAGGCACGTTAGTCAGTCGGCCTGCTGCTTTGGTCTGGACTGAGACATGTCAACAACTGTTTTTGCACAGATGTTCTTGGTCTCCAGAGACTGAATCTGAATCAATCTGGTGATCCTCGGAGTCTTCCTGCAGTGACACCATGAGGTTCACCCTCTTACAATTTGATATCTATTGAATTACCATGAAATTTGGTCCATATATTCGTGTTCCCCTGAGGATGAATTATAACTTTGCTGATCCCTCAGCCTTTGCTGTAGTGCCACTTACTTTGTTTTATAACCAAATACTCAAAACACTGATGACATCTGTGCTTTATGCTTAGTGCTAATTGTTAACATTTAGTAACTGCTAAACATCAGCATTTTAGCATTGTCACAATGAGCATGTTAACATCCTGATTAGCCAAAGCACCGTTAAGTACAGCCTCACAGGGCCGCTAGCAGGACTGTAGACTCAATTACTATTTCAGCAGCCACTCACTTCCTTGTCCCACTGAACACAGACATACTCCCTCTATCGCCCCTCTGCTGGCACTCTTGCATTAGGATTCACACCTGTCACACATTTAAGAGCATAATTGCTCTCTAAATACAAACATCCATCACAGTGTGGTTAATGTCCAGCCATTGAGGAGAGGAAAGAGATTAGCAGTGCGGCTGATATAAAAATGCAGCACATGCACAGACTGTAAGAGCACTCGGGACAGTCAAGTGACACAATTTTCTGTCACATAAATCACTTTTAAAATCACTTCTGACAAAATGAGTTAAACACTGTCAAGGGCGAAATAATGGCCCACAAAGACGGGAAGAGCTGTCGCAAAGTGGAAATGGACACTGTGCCTAGTGTCAGACAGCTGCAGTTTAGGCAGCACTCAAAAGTATTCGGTTTTGTATATCCGAAGGACTGCAGTTACGGTGGAGGATGTTTGTTATGAACTTGTGCGTTGAGAGTCTCTGCACATCCTGGAAACTGACTGAACACATGCCAAGGGCTGGACAGTGTTCGCTGCACAGTTGACAAGAGCAGGGCTTATGGCGCCACCATGTTTGTCTACTGCAGTGCAGTAATAGCTGTAGGTCTGTGTTTATGTCCCTAACAGGATTTTTAAACTTGTCATACAAACAGTTTTGATTCTTTGGTTTAAGTGCAAAGTAAAAAAAAAACACATAAAAGTCCAAAGGTAGAATATTTCTCAAATTTCACCAGAAACATGTTTACACACCAGCCAGTGAAAATCATTATACGGTGACAAAGTAGATTCGATGTAGGTGAATGTGAACAGATTTAGCACAAAAATATTTATCCACCACAGACCCATGCAGAGTCACAATAGCTTTATCCCCAACTGAAAACTAAGAGGCTCAGTCCCACACAGTAGTACACAAAAAGGACTAACTCATTTTTTCAAGAGCCATTAGTGCCAAAATCATGAAAACATTACGGCTGACATCATTTGGTGAGTTGGCTCAAATCATATAAGATGATTTTGTGTCCAGCGTGTTCATTATTTATGCGTTGCCTTGAATTAATAAACATATTTCGGAGCTTTTATGACCGCCATTCAAACAAGCACTTAATAATGAGCAGTAATAGTTTCAATTTATTAGAATGAGGCACAATGAATGAGAGCGGAGCCTGAGTGAAGTGAAGGGTCCTCACGCACACTCTGCAGCAACTGAGCTGATGTGCTTACTGTGTAAGGACTTAATTACTTCTCTAACAAATCACTAATGGAGCCAAGAGAGGGGGACTCCATCAGTTTATGACAGCCCTGATTGTACCTCCTCTCCATCCAAGCTAAACAATTTTGCCTGACAAATGCAATAACACATCCAGAAAATTCTGTTTTCGCGTGAGACTCTTTAGTGGAGCTTCAGGAAAAGGGGAAAAAATTTGCAGCCAAATCAACACAAAGCGTGAGATCTGCAGACCACTAAATCACTAATGTTATACAAGGTCTGCCCCCTGTGTTTTATATAGCCAGTCTGCCAGCCAACTCCCACAGATGAATCGACAGCTGCGCTCTTTTTGCACAGAGCGAGTTTACCCGCATGAACTGCTTCACCAGAGTCATGCTTCCATCACCCGTGCATTACCTCACAGAGGAAAATTCATTCCTGTGCATTTTGGCGGTTGTGCAGTATGTGTCTTATTTTCATACAGAAGAAAATGGAGGAAAAAAGTGGACAAAAAATCCCCATAACATCAACAACGTCGGCCATTTCACAATCCACAAAGCCTCTATGACTCAACACTCGTCAGCTGATACCTCACATGTCATCCGTACCTTTCTGATCCGACCCACCTTTGATCCAAGTTTAGAAATTTGGCAGTCTACATTGCAGTTTTTGCAGCGCAGTTTATAATATTTCACTGCTAATTATTTGTCGGAAACCCAAGGCTGGAATTCTTTCCAGGACGCAGGCGTCAGACAGAGTAAATTTGCTTCTCATTTCTCAAATTATGCTGTCACAGCCTGTCGAACGATGCGCCCACTCCTCACTGAGCAATTACAAGCTACGCTGGCCTCCTTCCCTCTAGACACGACCACAGATCTACATGGGACAACGTCAGATCGTGTTCTGGTCTTTGGACTCGTAGCCCTAAAGGAACGGTTCCAGAGTAGAGGATGGTGCTTGAATACGTGAGCCTCCTCCATGTTTATTCACATATATCAGGCATATCATCTGTTACATGTCGCAACATCTGTACAGATGCCAGCACCGTGCAAATATTGTTACGCAATGTTGCCGCTCCCTGAAATCCCCGAAGCGTGCCACTGTCCAATAAAGGCTTTAAATACTGCTCATTTACAGTTCTCAGAGTCCTTGTAAATAAGTATAAGTTTCCATCTTTGGTTCAAATGGGCACATTATGCAAAACAGAGTAGTATATGGTGACATTTAGAGAGCAAGAAATTTGGTAAACACTCTTCATTAGCAATAATTTCTTTGCAGTTTAAGAGAACAAATGCTGTAGCTCAAATTACCAGTTTAACAATAGCTCTCTCGTATATCTGTGCTTCATGAGGTTTATTATTCCACCACCACCACTAAATATTTGATTTCTTTGCCTCCCTACTAGGAACAAGATGTTTGAAAGCAGATAACCGGTGGTGTTTTTGCTGCGCTTTTCATCCAATAAACTCTAGACCAATAGGCAAGACTCGTCATTTCTAAGCCTTTAGCTGCAATTGAGGCCAAAAACAACTGATAAGCTGTTACGAAAGTTGATAATGGTCATTGACTGGTGAGAATGACTGTTAACCTGCTGGAGAGCTGCTGTGTGGATGATAAGAGCCCAAGCAAACATGTCACGGACGTGTAAACCTCACGCTTCAATGGTCTTCAGAACAAATAGCCCCTTCTAGCTCTGATCCTCGTCCAGCTTCGCAGTGCGTAATGCCCGCCCTTCATCTGCTTGGCTCGTGGATGGAGTTTATTGTTTACATGCTGAGAAGTCAAGAGATTCTGTATCCTTCTGCGAGCTCAGCCAAACCAAACCCAATCAACACGCTGTGGGTCACAGACACACTGGCGGGAATACAGGCCTTCGGATGTTGAGTAACGGTTCCATCAGTCATCGTATTAACTGGTGGAGGCATTTCATGAAGCACATGGATTTTATTGCATGTTCATCTGTAATCCCAGCACCGTCATCTCATTAGAACTGTTGTTCACTGTACTTTTTATGAGAAGGCTCTACGTGAGCCTCCTCAATGTATGCATTTCCAGTGTATTTATGTTTACCTCTCACACAGGGCGTCTTGGCCACGATGCACTTCCTTCTCTCTGTCTGTGGAGCGCAGGCCTGTGAGGGTACAAAGGCCGGGGAGGTGTCTGGGCTGTGGACCTGTAGAAGAGGCACGCGAACCCGGGACTGGGAGCCTTTCTTAAATCCACATGTTTTGTTCTTCTTCATGCAGGAACCCCACTGGCTCCACTCGCCCAGTTCGCACTCCGCAGTACGCTGACCTGGGTGAAAAAAATGCGACAGAGGCTGAGGTAGTGAGTGAATAATGATCCACAGCTCGAACATCTCACATTTGCTTTGCAGCCTTCCTGTCTGTTTTTTACAACCCAGCAGTTTTAGCTCAGAATAATGAGTTAAGTAATTTCCAAATCTGAAAGCAATTTCATCTATTTTGTTTTTTGACTAGAGAGGGACAGATGGAGAAGGTTTCTATGAACCTGAAAATGTGCCAAAGCTTGTGGCTATTAAGTATGCTGCACTCACGACAGACACAAGTTTTTAGGGTCACGTTAGTCTAGTCTCAGTGGACCAGCAGGGTCAAGTTAGAACAACAACAACTGACGCCAAGAAGTCAGTTTGAGGCTCCAGCTCTTTCCAACACTGGAGCCGAGATGGGCTTCGCTGTTAATGCTGTCGTTTCTAACTTACGACAGAATTATTCTCAATAGCAAAAAAGAAGAAAAGAAAAGAAAAAGAACAGGAAGGTAAGATTGAGAGATCTTGTGATTTTTCTCAAGAGTTCATTTCCCTTTTTCCAGACCAGGCAATTGAACATAATTGGCTGCTCAAATTAAGTGATAATAAAGGTCAACATGTGGCTCACACCTTGGAGCAGCTTCAGTAAGCGGACAGCACTTACATAACACTGTCTGGTACATTACAAGAGCTTTCAGAGATGCTGCGGCTGAAGATTGCTAAGGTTAAAGGTCACTCACCGACACACTCCATGGTCTCATTGACGGTGCGCTGGTCTGGAGGGCAGCTGACATAACATCGCCCACTGTGTGAATACAAGCCCTCCTTACATTTTGTGCAAAAATTGCGATTGAAACACGCTTCACAATTGTCTATTTTACATTCTGAAAGACACAGGGGAGACAAAAAGAGAGGATCAAATGAGAGGATCAAATCAAGTCACAGTGAGTCTGGTGATTGTGTGTGTTCATTTTTACTCGTTGCATTTGGCTGAAAAGAGCTAATGGTTCTCCAGAGAGAGAGGACAAGAGGAATTTTATTTCCTCTGAGAGATTTATTAGTGATTAAACAACACAGGGTCTATTTAGGGGGAGCAACACTCTTCTCTTAAAAACACATGCACCACAGGCCTTGTTTTTTTGGAAAGCGGGTGTCAGTGAGTACAGCCTGGACTGTATCCCTTCAGTGGGTTTCTCAAGAGTGGGTTTCTCCACACCTCAGACTCATTAAAATCTTTAACTTCCCAGTCAAACAAACAACTTCTTGAATTTTGGATAATTACTAACATAGGAGAATATTTAAAAAAAAAAAAAAACATCTTAAACAACTCCAAAACACTTGGGTTTCATCTTGAAAGGCACTTCCTTATTCTCATCAATAAACAGCGGAGAATATGTAAATTCTGTTCTGTCAATATTTCAGTAAAGGGAATGTATTCAGATCTAGATTCGCCGTATTCACGCGAAACTTAAGAACGTCTACTCTGCAGCTGGTCCCATGCCAAGGTCAGAAATGGTCTAACACTGAATCCTCACTGGGATCTTAATGTTCTTGCCTCCTGCTCCCAATTACTATTTTTAAGCCTCTGACAGCTAAATTTGACAGTACTGACGTTTGTAGCCCTATAATGTAAGACAAATGTAGCTAACAAGACATTCTGGGATGACATGTATAAAGTCAGATGATTGGATAATAACCCAGGTTAGCCACTGAGGGCCTCCAAAAAGAATTTGCGGAGGAAATTCAGCCCTCTCTGCAACAAACTAGGATGGTGAATGAATACTGCAACACATGGGGCTTCGGTTTGTTGAAAACGGTCCAATATTTTGATGAAAGGCGTAAAAAATGTTTTGTGTCATCAATTGTGTCATTTGCACTGATGCAACGAGTCTTGAAAGGAAAATAAGGTAATATCCCAATGTAATCTGCAATGTTAATTCAGAATTCAATACAGATTATGCTGTCTACCTATCTAAATCCAGTACATTACATTACAGTGTGACAGCTGGAGCACCAAATTACAGCTCCTGTTTTTTTGAAATCCGAAATATCAAAAGCTGAAAAGATTGCATCACCATAACCAGAGCTTTATCTGATGGGGTTATGTAAACGTGAGACAAAACATTATGTAGCACATCTGACAGATATTAGGTGATGTGAAGAAAAACAAAGAGTAGAATAGTCTACATTTTTCTAAGCAGAAAATCAATACAAGCTGTGGGCAATGTAGCTGCCCCCCCCCCCCCCCCCAAGCATCTACTATATGCCTATAACCAACATGAAGCATCAGTGAATGTCATCAAACTTGACGTAATAATTTGAGTTAATTATCGAGGTAATGCATGTTTTACTGCACAAAGACCCCGCTCTCATTCAAATAAACCTTTTAGGTAGTTACTTCAGGGATTATATATATACAGACTGCATGGTGCAGTTAGTAAGGGTGTATCAGAGTAGAAAAAATGTGTAAAAGTGAAAGTATAACAAACATGGATTGTGGCCTGGCATGAACCCGGCACATGAGGGCCAAATAAAAAACACAGACATGCTCTCACAAAAACAGACAAACAACAATGCATTAGAAATGTTTTTGTTGGGATTTTGCTCCAATCCTGTTTTCTGCCCACACGTAAGGGGAAACAGACAACAGGCAGAGGTGCTGGCACTCCTCGGCTAAAAGGACTGGAGCGGTGCCACCAGAACAAACCGAGCGAGCTTGGTAAGTCCCATGAGTGTGGTCACCCTTTCACCCAGCTTCCAAATGAGCCAAAGCTGCCAATAACTGTAATGAAGACCAGTTCAATTAAAACTTCTACTGACTTTCCTCCGGTTCAGCAAATACTCTTCGTGTGTCCTTTTCCCACAGACATGAGGAGAAACAACAGGAGGATTTCATCAAGTGGTCGCTTCTGTTTACTTATTACTGAACACTTGCGTCTTGCTAGTGTGCATTCAATAATAAGGGGGTGCATTTTATTCACTCGCAAACACGCAAAATAGCCGCACAGATTAAAAAAGCAGCATGAAATGACAGGAGGATTAAGGGTGTGGCAAACAGGCGATACTGATTCAGGTAGGATCTCCATTTTATGTCTGGTCTTTGTTCAGCACACAACCTGGTGTAGCAAAGTGGAAATATACAGATAAACAAGACAAAGGAACTAGGAGGATATCCCTTTGCTCCTCCAAATATCCCCATATTGTACATAAACAAGAGATGATGAGCCAAAGATAAACAGATCGTTTACACTTCTGCAGGCTTGATTTGACATCAGCTGTGTGATGTTTGCCAGCGAGTTAGCTTGAGCCTGCGTGTATTTGGAAGATTCCAGATGTGTATGTACAAATCTAACGTGCCCGCTGAGTCTTAAACTCACGGGTGCATCTGTTGTTGCCTTCTGGGTTCCTCATGCCAAAGTATCCCATGGGGCAGGAGGCGAGACACACGCCTATCTGACGGATGTCATTGCGCTCCAGGAAGATGAAGAGCTTGGGCTTACATTTGATGCAGCCGTTATACTCAGAGCATCGGTCACAGCCTTTGGGGCAAGATGGTGGCCCCTCAGTGCTAACTGTGGAAACATAAAGAGAGAGAAAGGAGCAGTCAGCTTGAGGTAGGCAACATAACAGCAAGGTGTAGCATCACATAAAAAGATAAATTGTTTTCAGAGAAATATGAATTTTGAAGAGGAAATAAAAAGGCCACTGATCAACATTCTGCCTACAACATCAGGGAGCTTTAATATTTTGCTGGCACTGCCGCAGATCCAACCATAAACCTGCCAGCGCTTTATCACTTCAACAAGGAGGGGTTAATGCTTGCAGCTTAATCTTACTGGGGGTCGGGCCAAACATCTTTGTTTGAACACTTGCTCACTGTTTACTTCAAACTGCTCGCCGGAGATACTTAACAGATTTTCATTTGGAGAAACGCAGATAATTGGGGCTGACAGCCAACCAAGAGCCAGTCAAAATCAGTCAAGCTTCATCACGCAGGGCCTCCACTGGGGTCAGTCAGACATGATCTGGGCATCAGAGAACTGCAATAGTGACGGACATGGCTGAGAATCTAATACGGCACTGGTTTCTATAGTGGTACCAAACAGCAAATGCACTTAGGCTATTCTTCACTTTCTTGTAATCCCAGAGTCAGACATTAATCCAGCTCCCTCATCTCCCAAAAAGGAAAACGCACACAACCAGTAATCTAAATCATTTCTAGGAAGCATGTGTCAAAGTACACATCCTTTTTCTACGCAGCCATCGGCGCTGATTTACAGTCCTGTACTGCGTCAGCTCTAAATATACATACTCTCACTCAGCAATCCATCAGCCGTCCCACCTCGCAGAGATAAGTTGGACTGGTAAAAGCGTTAAAAGGGTTCTCCCACGGACAAATTACTCCATGTGTGAGTCTCGGTTACCACAAATGCAGCAATTACAGCCAGGTCTTATTGCCCACTATCACTAACAATGAAAAAAAGTAATAATGGCCCCGGGGAGTAACCATGGCAGATTGGAGGATGTGAGAATGTGGTTATGTTTATGACGTGTGGTGCACTGAAAAAGAGAGAGTCTGTGCTGTCGGAAGCATGATGTGAGCTTCTCTCCTCTCTGATGGTTTCATTTCGATCCCTGTGAATTCGGTCAAAGAGGGATGCCGACAGCGAAGACACCAAGTCCCTCTGACGTTAGCTATGTGCGTTCCAGGAAGCATGGTTTAAGAAAACACTGAATGTGATGACATGAAAGATGGAAAGGCTGTAAATCAGAGGTGTAAACTGCAGACCTCTTCCATATCTGGAGGGCGAATGCCTCAACTGACCGGGATGCAGCAGAGGGAGCTCATGTATATGGTGAGTGACCTAAATCCTTTTGTCCTCATTACAATGGCACATGAGCAACTGCGACCGCATTTAAGGTCATTGTGCATGTACATGTGAGTGTATATACAGTAAAAATACTCTTATGTTTTATACCATGAACAACAGTCACTAACAGTCCTTCTCCTCCAGTTTGTGATCTCAATAACACCACATCTGTTACTGTGGCCAGTCATGGTATTATATGAATTTTGGTTCACAGAGGCTCGGGTTGAGGCTGGCATTGGCTGAAAGCTCCTTGTGTGTAAAGGAAGAATTATTCGAAAGCTGACGGTAACACCAGCGCTGAGGCTCTGAGGCCAGAGATATACTGCATGTCGGCCTGAGACCATCTTTGTGGTTGCGTGAGGTCAGAAAAATGCTTACAACAACACCAGCAGCACGGTCCAATTGAGAGCTTAGAACTGTCAGGTACTCATTCCATTATGTACCCACAGAGCCAGACACAAAAGAGTGATGGCTTTGGGGGTGAATCCATCAAAACCCCTTTTATAAACAGCCCTAATACCCATAAAGGTTTTACATAAACTGAGAGAGGCATAATCTCTAAAGGAGGAAGAAAGAAGAGCCAGTCAGGGGAAACACTGAACCTAACATAACCCGCCTCGAAAAAACAAATAAGAATGATGAGAAAATAAACAAAATGTTATCTTTATTTTTCTTGTTAAATGTTTATAAGACGTCCACCACTGTGACTCAGACCACAGAAACGAAAGGCAGCAGTGTTGAAGAGGGTGAAAAAAAAAAGAGAAGAGATAAAAACAAGCTGAGAAACTCACCCCGTCTCTGCCTTCTCGCCTTGGACAGCTTGAGAGCATCGCTGTGACCCATGGAGCTGAGGAAGATCATTGCCAGCGCCACCAGTCCCAGCTGCATAGTCCCTGTTGCCTTCCCGGCCACGCAGGGTCCCCCCCTGCGACCAGATGGATCAGGTGGGGGGGGCCCTTCCTCTGTGGGACAGGTGAATCCCTCTGCCGCTGGGACGGATGATCCCTCCTCTCTCCTGTGGCACGGCTCTCTTTCTCTGTCTGTGTCTCCCTTTCCCCCTCCTGTCTCTCTGTCTCTTTCTCTCTAGTGGCTGCAGCGTCCGCAAGTCTGTGTAGTGGAGGGTGATGCTGCGGTTGCAAGTCCAAACAAGCCCGAGGCACAACAAGCCATCACGCTGGTGGTAGTACTGGCAAAGGAAGTAGACAGAGCGGGGCTGTAGGATGGAGGGGGACTGAGGGGTTGTGTGGAGGATGAAGAGGAGGAGAGAATGGAGAGGAGATTGCCGAACTTCTGGTGGTTCAACCCATGAAGCTTGGGGTGGGCTGGCAGGGAAGCAGGGAACCCGCTGTTTGAGGAGGGTTTGCTGTCAGTGAGTGCCTGTGTTCACAAGCATGGGTCTCATTAAAGATGCTCTGAGGAGGCACTAAAATATGGGCTTGCAGATTGAAAAAAGGTGGATGCAGGTTCTTGACTATATGTGACAACACAGCAACCTAAAACAGAAAAGAAGGCAAAAACACAAAAAGATGGGGAAATGTTTAGGAGAACAGGCAGAGATAGAGACTATTTCAACATTCTGGGGGATTTGCTTATTTGCTTTCTTATTCAGAGTTAAAAGCAACATCTCTGTCATGCCTGAGATACATGAAGCTACAGCCTGCTAGCTTAGCTTAGCATATAGGCTGGAAACAGAGGTGATGCCCAGCATCCTAATGGCTACAGGAAGGCTCCAGAAGTCACTACATCTGGCCAAGAAATAGTAAAACTACAACTTTTCTGGTTTTGCACAGAAGTAGCTTTAGAGATGCTGGTAAGCAAATGCATCTTTGGACAGAGCCACGCTAGCTGTTTCCTCGTTTCCAGTCTTTATGCTAGGCTAAGCTAACAAGCTGCTGGCTGTAACTTCAAATTTATTGTACAAATGTGAGAGCGGTATCAATTTTCTCGTGACTCTCAGCGAGACAGAAACTCACCTGTTTACCAAAATGTGGAACTATTACTTTAATATGTTTTTCCAATAGTAATAGAATAATTTCACACTGCTGCAGTGTATGTACATGCTCAGACAAGTGACATTAAATCCTAACCCAATGCAACAAGGATACTATACTATACTGCATCCTTTAACTGCCTTCATTCAAAAAAATGATCCTTTTACTCCTTAACATCAGAAATCTGAAGAACCAATGATCAGTCGTAGAAAGAGGAAACTAAAAACCACAAACACTTTGGGGTCTTGGCATTTCAAGCTGTGGTAACTTCTATGATGTGCTGGGCCTGTTTTTCCTTTGAAAAGTCAACTCTCTCTGAGAAATGCAACACACACTGAGACTGAAGGCCTTTGTCGTATTCGGTGCCGAGATCTTTTTCGGATAGTGTCATAAGCTGCCTGTATTTACAGCTCTGGTGTGAAGAGGACACACAGAACATGTTAGCATCAGAGCAATGGGAGGCCCTCCCTCGCAGCTCAATAAAGAAAAATAGGACCATATTTGGCTGTTGAGTTGGTTGTGGCTCTGAATCACACAAAGGACAATGCCATTTGGTGCATCTAAACATTCCCGGAGGTGACATTACATTCTTTGTTAAAGTATAAATCAAAGGCATCCAAATCATGTCAGATTTCACCATATTCCTTTTAGCTGGACTGACCCAAAATATTTTGAGGATCAAGAACAGGAGTCCTGCTTGATGCCAGAAATAACATGCAATCTTTAAAATGTGGAAAAACATGATTAGGTTTTATTTTATTTATTTAACTGTTACAAACAGGTATAAACAAATCCAGGTTGATTTCAGTACAAAAATGTCTTATTCTTGTGAAACATTAATATCACATTACTTAATATCTTGACATAAATAGAGTTAAGTTGAGCCGCTGGTAAACGGGGGCATCTGTCTAAGCCTGCTGGTGCTGAATGAGTCAAGAAAATAGGACAAACACACACACACACACACACACACACACACACACACACACACACACACACACACACACACACACACACACACACACATGCACAGAGCAATACAATTTCTTCATCCCAAACGCTCCTTTTCTGATCATTACAATTCCAGAGCACACTGATTTACGCCTAACAGAGGACAGGGGCACTTGTATCCCCTCCTAATCGGGAAACACTACAGTCTATCTCCCCCTCTACTTTATTTACTGCTTAATACTTAATGACTCGCAATGTCACTGACACCTCTCGGCTCAAGTTGTATTTACAGGAAAGAGCCAGAAGAGTGGCGCAGCCAGTCGTCTGCGGCACCTGTTGGCTGGAGAGTGATGACTAGCGAATGGGACATGCTAAGTCTCTGGATCACTCAGAACACAACCCTTCCAGCACTGAGTAACTCAAGACATGTGCCAGAGACTCTTTCATAACACAGCACTCCCACAACTCTGCTAACCTGCCAAAAGCCCACCTCAGCCCATCCAAATCTGCTCACACACAGCATGGCGATAAGAGACAGGATCTGGCTGTTAGCTTCCTCAGAAAACTGATTGTTGTAGGCTGAGCCCATCTGTGTTTTTAACATCCCACAGCTCAAAGGTCTCACCAGGTGACGGTGGCGCTACTGTGGCACCTGTACCATGTTTTGAAGGTTCTCTGTCTCTGCTCCCTCATCCATTTAACTGAGTGCCTTTCCTCACCATCAGCCACATTCAGCTGAGGCCAATGAAACTAAGCCCCGCTCATCAAATAGTCAGGAGATTAAATTGCCTCCTTTGTAAGTCTTAAGTTTGATCTATCAATTATTCAAGCCCTGAAAGGGAGCTCCCACACTGGGAATTTATTGAACTCGAGAAGGTGCCACAACTCTGAGCTCAGAGTTACAAATGCAACCTGTCGATAAACTTTGTGAACCTACTGGCTTTTTGGCACATGTTTAACCATCAACATGTGTAATGAATGTCAAAATGCCTCAATCACACAGCAATAGTGGCATCAATTCTGAGACACAGAAGGCAAAAAAAGGCTAAAGAAGGCGCAACCTTCAGAGATTTCACTGTGAGTTCATTACTCACAATGTATTTTCCTCACGTGGGAATGACGGAGCCAACACTTCCCTCTTCTGCTGCAACATGTGGCCCCCACACTAACCTCAAAATAAATGTATTTTTAAGTTGCATCTGGACTCCAACAGCAGAATAAGTGGCAAATTCTGGCTTTTAAATGAGCGGATTTTGCTTCCTAAATTTGGCTGCTCCTGTGCAGTGAACTGAGCGAAGGAAATTGTGGCTGATTTTACCCACTCATCGTGACCATTAATGCTCAGTTTATTTAGATTTGTCAAATCCCTGATTTGTACATCCAAGTCTTAATCTCTGGAGTTAGCCAGCCTAGCCCACAGCGAAAAGAGAAAGAGAAAAACATAAGGGGATGACGCAACAGGACAAATGGATGAGGGAAATGAGGTGTTGACCGAGGGCACTGTAATAAAGAGTCATCATCATTCTTATGCACGCACCCATGCTTTCAACGCCATTCAATCAGACTTCTTAGATCATCGATAGCCTGTCCAGCTCAGTTATCTGCAGAGTTTGGAGAAACACCTGACTGCACCACCAGCACCCACAGGAGCCTGAACCATTTTGGTAATAATTTCCTCTGCTTTGTGTCTTAAAGAGGCACTGAGAGGTCAAAGGTGCAGCGCAGTGGACACTCAGAGCGGAGAAAAGCATCATCGGGCTCTTACTCCAGTGAAACTACCAAGTTTTTTTCATGTAGGGCTAAAGCCTGCACAGCTCCAGCAGACGGGGGATTGATCTTGTACAGCTCAGCTGAGCACAGTTCAGCTTTGTCTCGCAGGCTCGCACACCATGCTGGATTACAGCTGTTTGCATTGTGCTGCTCTTCATGGAGAAGGAAAATCAGATGCAGATCCCCACCTGTCTCCAGTCCAGCATCTCCGCTGTCACGACACTGTCTTGTTGCTTTTTTAAATCCCTCCCTGTCTGTCATTTTGAACCTGGAGAGCAGTGTGTGTGTGTGTGTGTGTGTGTGTGTGTGTGTGTGTGTGTGTGTGTGTGTGTGTGCGTGCGCATGGGTGTGTACGGACAGATATCAATGCAATCCTAATGAGTGAGAAAAAAAGGCAGTTTGTAAACTCAATCCCACTCTAAAGTTCAGTTCAGCCACAGTCAAAATATGATGTCCCAAAATAATAATCAATTCTCAGTATTATTGCATATTTGTTTAAATATTGGGTAAATTTGTACTTCAGGAGAAAGTTCTCTCATAATGGATTAAATGTTAAATGTTACTGATTGCAAAATAAAATGAATTAGGATCATCACATCATACATATAATAATAATACAAATCATAATAATAATCATCGTAATAAAAATAATCAGTCTTTAAAGTACAATAAAGTAACTTTTACATAAAGAAATGTCTAGATTTGCTATAACAAAGTTTAATCCTGAATTAAGATAAATAGAAATAAAAGTAAATGTAACCAAAACCTTGAATCAATTAATCCTAAAAGTGAAATGTGAAAGGAGAATGAACCCACCTGTACATCGGGGTCCCCGAGTAATGCTGTTCATTGAGCGGTCCGGACTCAATTTCCTTTTTTATAAGGGAAAATCCGTTACTTGTTTGGTCACAACGAACTCCTCCTACAGGATACCCCCATGCAACCTTTCTCTGTCATCATTTAAAAAGACACATGATTTCATTTCTTTCACATCTGTCACAATTTCGAGGCAGCTTCTTTGCAGGCTGTGCAAAGGATGCACAAGGCAGACAATGTGCATTGGATTAAAGTAAATTCCTCCAGTAAAAGGTTACATGCATAAAGAAACACATATTCCGATGACTTTAGTCACTGACTTTTTTTTAATTTCGTCTTCTGAAGTCGGGACGCGCGTTTGCGCTGAAGCTCCTGCGAGTCGCGCTTTTTAAATCCACTTTGGAGCGTCGAACTGCATCCAAGTCAGGCAAGTAGTTGCAAAGCCGTGATATTTGCATCCAAACCTCAGCACTGCCAGCGGGCACTACAGGCCCCACCCCTCAAATTCTCACTGAGAGATGAAAAACCTGCGGTGGACTTGCGGTGAAAGTGTTGCTGTTAAACGACCTATATTGCGCGCAAATTTACGTTTATTCCCTCATTCGATGTGATTTGATAAATGATCGTTTCTGCATTGGGCCTTAATCCTGCAGAGAAAACCTACAAACTGCACAAATGGAACATAAAGCAAAGCCAGTTCAAATAGATGCCATACACTCTCATTATTTCATGCCACCATATAAAACAAACATATATGAGCCTCTGAATAGCTTTACGCGCCATGAGTGACAGCTCACATCCCATTTTTCAAAGCTTCCTACTTCTGGTTTAACAAGAGAGCATAAAAAGCACACGAGCACACCAGAGGTGGAATCACATTTATTTCATCTCTACAACTTTTATTTAAACAGTTAAAATCCAACTGAGCTTGAAAGCGCCTAATTCTGGGCACGGAAGATGCAGCACATAAAGCTACTCTCAGGAAACAATTACATATAACAAAGTGAAATAAATACAACGTCATATAAAGCAAAGAACAGAAGGAGACAAGGAGGTGTTTTAGGTTATTAGATCAGTCGTTTTAAAATGATTTTCGAATCTACTTTCGCGTCTAGCAGTGGTTTTTGAGTCCATATGGTTGTCTCTGTCTGCATGAGCATAAGATGGAAAAAACAAAATCAGCTCTGCCATGCAAAGAGCGTGCTGTTAATTTAGCCTGTGTGTCTAAAATAAAAAGAAACTGAAATCATTTTAAAAAAAATCCTTTACCACTGTTGTCTGTGTTAACTTATCAGCATACATTTGCACATACAGTAAGTATTACATATTAGAAAGGTCTCCATTTCCTTGTTATCCAACAGGGGGCCATAAACAACAATTCTTGGAGATCATGCAGACCAGCATTCTTTGTTTTGCGACTGTGACATTCATCAACAATGTTACGATGAGAAGGACTACTGGATAAACACCAGCCACATTCAGCTACACTTATCCCGCTGAAGGATTTATCATGAGAATTAAGTTACAGAGCAGGCTGTTTGTTTTTATGTCTAGTCGCCAAGGGATAAACAGAGCCAGAGCCCTGAAAATAGCACATCATCACTTCATCTTTACGATGGCCTGTGATGCATTTTGACATCTGCCATCAAAGAAAAGCAGAGATGCAGCTGTATTTTACTTTAAATGCAAAAAAGAAAAGAAAAAAGATATACCTGGTTACCTTATTCTACAAGCTAACTGGTACATTTGTGACCTAAATATTTATCTGCAGTTTGATAACTCCTGCTGCTTTTGCTGAATTTGACAAGTGATGACAGCAAAGACTCCTGTTGGAGCAATATAATGTCACCATACGTGACGTGTAATTTTACTATTTTTACACGGAGAAGGTAAATGACAAGTGGTACTTCTGAACTGGTCAGTTGGACTTTATTCTTAAAGCATTTTTGAGTCACTTACAGCCCGTTAAGTCATGAAGACATCCACTGCCTGCCAAGCGACGGCACAGGGGAGCCCTAAAACAGAGCCAGACAGTCTTTTTGTGTCAGTTGTAAGATGCTTATGTATGCAAATATTGCAAAGTCGACTTTATTAAGGTCATAATTTCTGTCATAGCCTAAAAGCCAAGGGTAGTTATGGGCAATCTAATACCTCCAGGGTACACTGCAGAGCAGCCAGTTTAAAGAGAGACCCGGGGATTAATGATGACTAATGATAGGTTTATGACTCCAACACAGTGACTGTGCAGAACAGTGAGAATGTCAGAAAAAGATATACAAATGTTCATCATATCCATCATCCAAAAATGAAAATAACACCACTGTCCCCCCTGGAAAAAAAAAAAGATAAATCAAAAAGAGCTGATTTTAAAACCATGTAATACACTGCAACCCTTCATCATTTAACCAAAGTACATGACAGGTTTGGATTTCCCATCCCGGCCTCCATATGTGAAAGCAACTCCTGAATTTGATCAGAAAAGATCGTTGTTCATCCTGTCTCTCTTTGATGTAAAAGGGAAGATAATCTTGTCAAATTTCATACATAAGACATGTTAATTTGCTTCTGAAACACTGATAAACTTAAGAGGATATTCTCACAATAAGGGGACTGTTTCCCTTCTGAAGCACTCTGAATGTCGTCTTTCATCTTGACTATTGTTGCTGTCCACAAATGTCTTTTTAGATCAATTTAAAAGGTTTCTGCAATGGATTTGGTGTTAAATAGCTTCATGTCAAAACTTTTTATGGACATCAGTCACGATTTTATAAAGTATTTTATTTTTTATTGTATTTTTTTTAATGTAATATTTTTTTGTTTTTGTGGTAATCGGTCTTGATTGGCTTTGTTCTACTTCTTGTGACACGCATTCATATATCCTGTACAAAGTGTTTCAGTCTTGGCAATTCTTTCAAGATGTTTCAGACGTAAATGGTTCACTTAAACAGGCCTTTTAATATTTTGCGAGTGAGCCATACTGCGCTGTAACGTGTCACAAGCTCCTCGTCCAACAGCTCTCCACCACATTCAGTTCCCTCCTAATGCCTGACAAAACCACAGCTGAGGCTTGCTCCAAAGTCAATTATCTCCCCAGTCATCTGTGCAGAAATCATCATGACCCCGAGCTATTATGTCCAGACTGTAGCTCAGTTACCATCCGTGCATTACACTGCGTTTAAATGCACTGCCATCAGATGCTTTAAGATAAGATAAGAAGCTGGAAGACACGGTTCGAATGAGATATTGGTGATGACAAATTTAAGTATCACAACTAACCGTAACCAATAACAAACCGGTTAGGACAGAGAGAACAATGAATAAGCGGATTGGCAGGAAACTTCAAAACATGAGGGAAGCACTGTGTGTACTTTCAGGCGTATTATTCATTATCAAAGCACAGCCTTTCATCATCATTTCATCCTCTTGGCAGGTTAAATCAAATGTGGTGCATTGCTACACAGAACAAGCAGTACCCACTGTGGCCAACCAACTCACCAAAACTGCAATCTAGATAAAGATTAAAAGCTCACACGGGAGTTGTGTTTTATGTTTTTAAAGAATAAATCCAAATAGGCACAATTTTGTCTGGAAATCATATTTGTGTTTGCCATAGATGGAGTGAAACTGACGCAGGAAGCTGAGGCCTTTTCACCAAAGACAATCCAAACAGTCCCACTGCTGCCTTAGCTTACTGGTGAATATCTAACTTAGTGCCTGCCAGTGATGCCACTGCAAAACAACTTAAATCCTGATTTTTTTAATTAATTAATTTATTTTTTTTACACATTAGCCTAAATTATGAAATGATGCAGTGTTGAATGAGATAAATTTGACTGAATTACCAGTAAATGAGCAACTGGGCAGATGTTTGTCACAGCTGTGCACAACACTGATTCAACTATTCCTGCTGGTTATTCTTTGAAATACAAAAAAACACCCACAAAATCCAAAAAGTAAGAGCTTAACGTCATAACTGACTAATCTGATTAACCCAATAGATCAATCTTATCACTGAAGGGCCTGTAACGAGCCTGAGAAAACAATAATAGGATTCAGAACAAAAGCGCAGCTTGACAAAAGAAGAAAAATGGTGTTTGGAGCTGTAATCTGTCTCTCTGTCCATGTGTCTCCAGGCAAGTATGACCACTTTATTGGATTGTCAGAAGTACTAAAATGATCACTGGGTTCAGAATTTTCTGTGTTTGACAAACAGCAGAAGACAGAACACTTTGATCACGGAATTTCAAAATAAGAGGGATAATTACTGCTATGCAGCCCCATTGTAACGTTTTAAGTAAACAAAGAAAGATATCCTGAACTGTTTTTTCCTTGTTGTTTATTGTATCACCAGTCTTCTTGTCTACTCTGTCCTGGTGAAGTGCAGACACGATAATCGTCCGTGGGAGAACACAAACCATTTCTGCCATGGTGTTGAGAGATTGGTGGTTCCATGTTGTAACCCTAGATCTATGAACGCAGCTGGAGACTGCTAACAGGACTTCTTCGGGGATCTTAGGTCCATCTGAAATGTTGAGAACTATACGTGCAAGGCTTCCATTATATCCAGGTGCAATGACTCTGTTTTCATAAGTTCTTGTTTTATCTTACATGCACATGACATTTCCACCCCAAATGCTGTTCCTCAAGGTGACAGTGAGGGCGAGAACACACCTGTATACAGGTCTGCAAAGCGGATAATTGATGCAACTGTATTTGAGTGGCGCGTAACAAGTGCAGCTCAAACCACGTGAAATATAAAGATAAAAGAACGCAACAAACACTTCCACACTTAAAATCAGGGATATTTAAAAGCTGAAAAGACAGGCTTTTAGACATCATGGTTTATAATAGACAGTGTAAAACAATAACGTTTTTAGCTTTGACTTCTAAGTAGTCAGAGTTAGTCTAATATCATGTGGGAAGATATTCCAACACTGTGTTGCATAATAACAAAACACTACTTGACCATGTTTTGTTCTAACTCTTGAGCCCAGCCCCAGATGTCCTAAGGGTCCTAGAAGGTTCATATAGCACAAGCATGTCAGAGAAGCTGCAGGATTTGCGGTGTGCATATTCTTGCTGTGCTATCGTCACAGATTCATGCGTTTGGGCACAAATGCTTGAGCTCCTCGCAGCTATTCTTTGTTCTCACATCTGTGCGTTCACACCCTCACCTTTACCTGAGGAAGACCTTTTAAAGAATCCAGGAATAGCCGGTGCAGAGAGTTCTGTATTTGGAGTATTCACTTACTCAGCGTTCACATACAGCACATATGAAAGCATCTTGGGTGAAGATGGAGAAATATTCTTCAGGATTTATGGTTCACACGTAGTCTATATTAAAGAAAGAAAAGAAGAAAGAAGAAGGGAAAAAACTCTGTGTTCTTTATGGTATTTATGGAGTAGTAGTGAGGGTGTAAATGCTGTTAAATAGATTGGCTTACTGGGGCGACTGCATCATATGTTTAGAGACACAATGTTTAAACTGATGACTGCTCCAGTCATATTTAGAAAAAAATGCATAAATAACCCATTTGTAAAATGCAGTGTTTTGTCTATGGTTAGGGCTTCAGTTTCATAAAATGATTCTCCAGCTGAACGTCAATCTTTACTGTAAATGTACGACTTCTGAAACCCCATCAAAGCAATGTTTACTAAAGAAGGGAACTCTTCCATTTTTGGACCCGCATTACAGCATTCACTGCCATCTGAATTGCCATAAACATCATGCGCACGGCAATTTATCACACCAATTTATTCAACATCAACATTGTGATTGAGAGCACTTAAATAAAAGCCATCCTGTCAAGCGAATAGAAGATGTATGTGGAGCTCAAATGTTATGGGAAGCACTTTCTTTGAAACTCTTCCCATGACTTGAAAATAAAGATTGATCACATTTGAAACAACGTGCCCTGAGACTTAGCCGCTGCCAACATGTGTTTGCCATATTGGTCCTCAAACGAACAACCGGAATATCACCTTATTTTTATACACGCGAGGCATGTGGTTACTTTGAAAGGATGTGCCATGCCAATCACTCCTTGCTCTTTACAAGATAGTCTACATACTGTACATACCTAAATCAGTCTTGAAGCGATTAAATGAAAGACAAATTCCATCTTTCCTGTTACTGCAGTGCAGAGATGTCAAATTCATAGGGTGCAATTTTGATTAGAAAGAGTGCAGTTTCTATCCACCCTGACATGTTTGTCCCTACTTAAGTGGGCAGAATCAGTGTTACCACGCAAAACACAATAGATGCTTTTTCATTTAGGGGGAAAAAAAAACAAGTCTAGCAAGTAATAGCCTCCTATTTCAGAGGAGAAATCGTATTCATTTATTTCAAATTCCACTTTGGAACGTCTTCTTGGATGACACATAAACATTTTGTGTTATTCTCAGACAATTTAAAACAGGTGAGCTGCATGCTCTAAGATTTCAAGTGAGAGAGAAGTCCCAAAGTAAACAAATTCAATTCACTCACTACAAAAGGATCCCAAACACTCATCTGCAATTTGATCTTGGTGCGTATGATTTGAATTACCGTAAAGATAAGTTTTATTTTCAACGTATTAGCCAATGTTAGCTCAGACCAGGTGAAAGGCAGTCTCGTGTCATGAAGATTTGAGGCATAACATCACTGAGCCAGAGAGCGAAAGAGCAACTGTATTGCAAATAGCTTCAGCGCAACAGATGTTTGGAGGATCCTGATGTGAAACGTAGACGTGGTAGGTAAGACCTCATTAAACTGGAGTGTCTCTGTTCATATGCTGTAGGTGGAATCAATAGACTTTCATGATTTTCATGATATCTGGTCCTGTTTTCAGCAGGAGCCAAACAATGAAAGTGCATTCTCTGACTGTTGCTGGCGGAGTTTTCCTGTCCTGTGCAGGATTCACAGAAAACAATCATGAAAGTCTTTCTCTTTAAAACAATGTGATGCGATGAATCCTCTCAGCCCACAGTTTGTGTGGGCGCACTGTAAACAGGCACATTACATTCTCTTCTTATGTGGCCTTTCTGCCAGAGTAGCCGCTTAAAGAGTAATGTAATACGAGACTGAAAAGCAGGGTTTCACTTCCCCGTCTGAAAGTTTCACCTCTGATGATGCAGCATCACTCATGCATGTGGTTGGCTGTGGTCAGAAGTGCACTCTTTTGCACCCGTAAACACACCCAACAGTGATGTCAGGATGTACTGACACACCCTGAAGACATTTCTATATCACCGCAGCAGGACAACAAGTTTAACCCTCAGGGGTGAGAAAAACAAGATATTCAGGGTGTGTTAAGTTACTATTTAAGGTGTGTTTGCTTCCCCTAGTAGCCAATAAAAGTGTCAGAATTCTAAGATCAGTATTATTTAAACATTCATAGTGCCAGCAAGGGTGAAACAGTCAAACACTGGAAATTGTTTCCAGATTATTATTATTTTCTAAAAATCTTATTGCATTCCAGTTACGTGACTATATTGTTTACGTTTCCCTTTGTTGAATATCACTTTTAATTGCTTCTGTAGCCGATTTTCACTGTTTGTTTCACCTGACTGTTTTATCTCATCTCAGAACTTCAATCGTGGTTCTGATTAAGTGGTAAATGATCAGTGGACGGCATTTATGTAGGCACCACGAGCCTTAACCCATTCACACACACTCACACAGCGATGACACAGCATCAGGAGCAATTTGGGGTTCAATATCTGACTTTGACACATGGACTGCCAAGGCCAGGGTTTGATCCACCGACCCTCACCGACCTGCTCTACCCACAGCTGCTCCTGTGGCTCATAACATAACAGTTAACAAGCTGCCTCTTCTGCTCATAGCTTGAAACCCTGCTGTTAACAGAAACAGGTGATAAACAGCTCCATGGTGCCAGATATCCAGGATCACAAATGTTAGTGAAGCGTATAACTCAAAGAGCAGCAGAGACATCAGGACAACAGCTAGCGATATGGAGGTTGGCTGCTAGCTACGTTCTACAAACTTAATAAACAAGGAGTTTTTGAGAGAAGGTGAAGACTAAAATAGAGCTAATAGGAAAGTAATGATTTGTCAGGTGGACAGAAACGCAACTCCACATTAATGCTAATGTTGCTCCTTTTTGCTGCATTGCCAACTGTTTACTAACACATTCCCCAAAAGCCATAAACTTAATAAGGTGATAATATGTCAAAGTTTGTTTATAGCTTGTTCTGCTGCCCCCAAGTGGCCATAAAAAAATAAGTAATTCAGCTTTAGGGAAGGAAGGAAAGTCATACCTGCACTGACACAAACCAGAGCAATTAACCAGCTGTTCTCTTAGATTTATAACAGAGAAGAACAGAATGAAACAGTATGAGCTATTACCTTTGTCTGACTGACACATCCAAAGCAAAAGCAAAGGTATTTTAAGGTGAGCATGGTCGTGGAGGTCAATGCTATAAACCCGCAGTTGTGCTCTGGCAGGTGCACAAGAAGATGATCTATATTAGCTGGTGGAACATAAAACAATAGCTCTCAGGGATTTTATGCAAAATTGATGAAGGCACAGCTAATCGCCAGTTAACATTTACTCCATTGATCATAAAAAGAAACATGTGAACAGACAAGTTGGCTGCTGGCTGTTGCCGAGATTCCACACAGTCTCATATCACTAAATCTTGTTTTCATTTTCATACCCTCCAGAAACCAGCTTGAGATAATCCTCTCAGGCACTCTTTAATGAACATGTTTATTTTATTTTATACTTTCCCGTTATTCCTCCGACTCTACTGAAAGTCAGCGTATGATATCAAGTTTGCGTCTATCCATATGTGGCCTGCAAGTGACAGAGGACTGCTTCAAAAGAAATGAAATGCCAACATTTGGTCAGACTTTACAGTCCAATCCTACAAAACAAATGTGTAAGATGAAATGGGAGCTTTTAATAGCCATATTGGATGGGCTTTTAATGTCTGTGCAGTGTCAGCAAATTCTGGTGCAATCTCCTTCCATGTATCGTTGTAACGGATCAAACTGGGAATGCTAACATCTGTTAGGTCTGTCAGAAGAAAGACTGATTTGATCCAATAATCTTTAGATGTCGTATCAAATTGGTTGCAGACAGAACCAGAAATTGTTTTTTGCTTATCTGTGCTGTTACAAATGTGCTACTGCTCAATATAAGAAGAAATGAAAGCAGATTTTTTGGGGATTTGGAGTCATTAATGCTCCAGTGATCAGACAGGTGGCAAGTTTGTTCTCCATTCTTTCTATTCTATCAACTTCTATATTTCCCTGTGCATGAGACACTCAGCTCCAAGCTTAATGGCTGTCCACATCTCAGTTATGTGACTACAAGCTCATAGGATGAAAATTATGGTAAAAAAAAAAAATCTACTGATCCCATCAAACGTGATGCTCATGTCTGTGACAAGGTGCTCTCTCTCAAATTTGACATGGCAATGCAGTGAAATGACTGTATATAGGCTCTAACTATTGGAAACTGCCCAAGCAATCGTGAGGTAATAGTAGGTTTACCTGAAATATTCCAGAATGTAAAGTGATTCTCAATTAAGATTAAGATTAATGACACCTCAAGGGGTGGCTGCACGGTGGCGCAGCAGGTAGTGCGCGTGCCTCACAGCAAGAAGGTTGCCGGTTCGATCCCCGGGTCAGGCGGGGCCTTTCTGTGTGAAGTTTGCATGTTCTTCCCGTGCATGCGTGGGTTCTCTCCGGGTACTCCGGCTTCCTCCCACAGACCAAAAACATGCTCATTAGGTTAATTGATGACTCTAAATTGTCCATAGGTGTGAGTGTGAGTGTGAATGTTTGTTTGTCATTACATGTGGCCCTGCAATCGGCTGGCGACCGGTTCAGGGTGTACCCTGCCTCTCGCCCACTGTAGCTGGGATAGGCTCCAGCCCCCCGCAACGGTAGGCGGTATAGATAATGGATGGATGGATGGACACCTCAAGGGAAACTGAGTTGTTTCACTGAGAAACATCTTAAAATAAACAAAAATCAGAAACACTATAAACAAGAATATAGCAAATAGCTTTGTGAATGCATGGAACAATTCCAACAAGATAACAAAACAAACGCAAAACAAATGCAGTTTCAAGGGTCTTTTTATTTCAAATCATGCTAATCACGATAATATAATTTGTATCAATAACCACTTCTATAATTCACTGAGTAAGAGCTGGTTTTCATAGAAAATGTTATAAATAATGTCTTTTCCCAGACACAGTGTTGGCTCCAATGAAGATTGTTGGATACGGGTTATGCCAAACACTATTGTTTCTTGATGTACCACAAATGGTGTGTCATGACAAAATTTCTCCCCAGTTAACTATTCCCCAATATTTTTCCCAGATAAAAATAAATTAACAGGCCGATTGCACACATAGGGATAAATTCTAGCTTAAGTGATGGCTCCAGCGAATATGAGCTGAGAGGGATTTGTGATGACAAAATATACCAGTTTCTCGTCCCTACTGCCCAGTAAGAATCTAGATGCTAAGACACAAACACGATTGTTTCATTTAATGACATATGAGTGGTCATGTCTAACACGAACTGTATTTTCTGAAGTGGTGCACAAAAAACTGACAATTTTAATAGCCACTGAGGGGGACATTCGGAGACAATGAGGCTATATATCTCAGTTTTTGCAAGACCTCTATTTAGTTTTGAATGCACATTTTGTGCTCCTGCTCCTTCATTCTCTCCGCTGTTCCCTCTCATCCCCTTTCCCTGCATGGTGCATGGATTACACAGCTCCAGCCATGCTTCTTCTCTCTGACCAATATTGTTTATGTTTCACTCGACCGTGATTCGTCTCCCACAGATGTTCTGGAACTGTCCAGGGTGTTAATCACAAGTAACGTCCTCCATGGTGTAAAGGAGCCTGGCGTTATTTCAGCCTTCCCCAAACGTCGCTGTAAGGCCGGTGTGTTTTTCTCATCCAGAGGCTAATGAGTTCATTAACACTTGAAACTGAAAGGGGCCCTTTAAAGTGTCTAAACTTACAAAGACTGAGCAATGTATCTAAGTACTGGTATCACTCACTACTGTATGACATGTAGTATTTTTCTGCAGCACACTTTCCATTCAGATTTCTTAATAATAATAGTATTTGTCTCTCATTGTCTCTCATTGAAATAAGGTGATATTAAAAAACAAAAAAAGATTTGCTCAATTTTGTCCAAATTATTTTACCTAGTCTTCAAAATGGTCCCAAATCAAGCCGATGCCCATTAAAGTAAGACTGGATTATTTAACATAAGATAACATAATAATTTATTGATGCACAGGTGAAATAGAGAAAGTAATAAATGAATAATTAGTAAGTAAGTACTTCCTTAAAATGAACCCTTAATATCTGCAGAGAGAGCAGGTCCATCTGCACACTGCATCTTTAAATAATAGGAATAAAAACAGAAACATACAAGAGCAGTGGAACTCAAAATTCTAAGGCAAGCAGTACGCACGAAGCAGCCATAATCATCTTAAACTCAATGTGAGGTAATGTTTCATGAGTCTGTCTCATTAAACAGAGTTCCTCTCCAGTCACTCTGACACACTGCAAAAAAGTGACATTAGACCAAAACAATCCATTAGACGGAGACTCTTTGATGCAGGAGTAGCTCTACTTTCATCCTCTTAAAATGTTGAAAGAAGAGAGCAAATTAGATTTCAGTGTATTGGTTAACCTCTGCAATGCAATTGGACTAACTGACACCTCCATAACTACAGACTCATGTTTTCAAAATCTGTGTGCCACGGGCACTGCTCAAGGTCACCTCAGTGGTGGTGAAGTGGCTGCACTTTCCCCACCCAAGTTTATCCTGCCGGTCCCGGGAACTGAACCGATGACCTTCCAGTAATAAGCTTGCTTCTCCAAGCTCAAAGTATACCAGTTCCCGGTTCACTCAGAACAAGCAACGCATTTCAATTAAGAGTTGAACAAACAAACACATATTTACTTTTAACATACAATTTGAAAAGATTTTAAAGATTTTTCATATTTATTTATTTTCACGTAACTGACAGTCTACTGCATCTCCCATGAAAACAAAGGCTATCAAAAACATGTCGCAGCTGTGAAGATGAACGATGTTGTAAGCTCATTAAGGCTCGTTCACTGTTGTGCCAGTCATCAAAGAACACATTTGGCCTGTATTTCTGACATTTAATGAGAAACATCCAAATCAATGATCTTAGCTTCAATGTTTAGAGCTTGATAATTGGCTTATAGAGTTAGTCAGTTGAAAGACATGAGCAGCTGTGAGATTTGTGTAGAACTGCAGCCTTGTAATACTGCTTGACTAGCAACAGACAAGAAAACAACCAAAGACTGAAGTAAAAAGGTTCTATTTAAAATCCCTAATGGCACGGCCTGATGATGTCAGCACAAAGATGTTGGATTGCCTTGCGTGACTTTACAAAATTGCCGTCGGTTATGCAACCTCCACCCCTCTGTTAGCTTGAACGGCAACCAGAAGCCACACGTCTGACGCTCACCATGGTTCTGTGAGCCTTTCTGGGGAAGCTGTTCTCATTAGGGTTGAACTGTGATTTAGGGAACATTGAGGACAGACGTCATGGCTGTTGGAAATGTGGTAATATCCCCATGCACAGTGCGGGCAATGGAAGGCTAAACGGATCTGCAGAGATATGCAGTTTGAAAGTAAAATCAATATTTATTGTAAAAAGTGCTTTCCAACGGTCAGTTCAATAGACCTAAGAGGAAAGCGGCAAATGAATCAGGGTACAATGCAGGAGTTATTATACTTGATTCAAGACAAAATCAAGCATTTAACCATATGTGGACGCTGATCTTCAGATGGCACCAAAATCGTGTGATTTGTTGATGCATTAACTAATCACAGTCTGGACATGCTCAGCTTTTATACGACAAGTGAAAATTAGCTGTGCTGTTTCACAGCTATTACTGCAATTTATTGCCCACAAGATAAATCATAGCAGCATGCGTCTGTTTCAAGTGGGCTGTGGTGCACGTCTTGCACATTTCCGCCTATCATCAAATTGTAAAAACCTTTGACGCTCAGTAACTCTTTTATTTGGTGAACATGTAGATGGAACCAGTGCATCTGCAGCTATTCACAAGCTTCAATTGTCACATGTTGTTTATAATGTTATCGTCTTCAAATACGTGGAACAGCACCTGAAATGCGCATATTCAGAACAAAGAATTACAGGTGCTGAGACAGCTGCTACCAGCTCAATCAGTGGCATTATGCAGCTACCTTTAACTCGGCTATATCCTCATTTGCCCTCCATTGATAGACTGACCCTGTTTGTGGACATACTGGGAATCTTCCCACATTTTCTTTGGATTCAACACAAAATAAGGAGCTGGAGAGGGAGCAGCATCATGATAGACAATCACTTGTGTCAGCGGCACTGAGCTCATTTAAGCTCTGGCAGTTATCTTCGAAACACACGTCAGTACCAGTTAGTGGGTGGATCTTTCCAGTTCAGACTTCCACAATTTACTGTGGTGTCTAGATATTATTAGCTAATTCCAAGATGTATTTTGGGATTTTCAGATGTTTCTTTGGAATTAAGAAATTGTAACACAGTCTTGTTATTGATATCTCAAAGGTCACACATTAACAGCAGCCCAATATGAGTCACAGAGATAGCCATAACATTAGAAAAATGGGAAATCTCAACCTTTAAGTTGTTTATTGAAGCTGACAAGAGAGTTTTAGTGAGTGGGTTTTCTTGCCAGAACGCATTTCCATTGTCTGCTGGTATTAAACATCTGGTTTGATGCATAAACTGTTATCTGTGGTGGAGAGGTGGCGGTGTGACTCAAATCCTCCATCATGGGCAATACCTGGAGCTGCTCAGTTGTCTTCTTGGATCTGTCCTCTTCACTGATTTTTCACAATCTACACCTTGCCGTCATAGTTGTATATGCTATGATTTTCTGTTGTGGACATATTCTGCACACATAGAATCTATTGTATGGCAGTCCGTCCTGGCAGAGGGATCACTTCTCTGTTGCTCTTCCTAAGGTTTCCTCCATTGTTTCCCCTGTTTAAAGGTTTTTTAGGGAGTTTTTCCTCTTTCGAATCGAAGCTGTACCACAGATTGTACAATGAAACCTCTTGAGGCAAAATGTGATTTGTGATTTTGGGCCATGTAAATAAAATTGAGCTGACTAGACTCATCTTTATTTCTAAAGTGGACAGAATAATGTACTGTTGAAATTGTGTCATTTTTCACTTCCAGTGAAGTATCTCAACATCTACAAGATGGATTGGCACCACATTTGCTACAGATGTTAACAGTTTCTGGATGATGTAATCCTCTGACTTTGGGGATCCCCCGATGTTTCCTCTGGTGCCAACACGCACGTTGACATTTCTGGTTTTAAGTGAACCAACATCTCAACAAATATTAAATGGATTGCCATGTAATTTAGTACAAACATTCATGTCCGTCCACCCCCCACCCCCCACCCAATGACTTGTGCAAGTTTTGCCAATTTGCTGACTTTTCATCTAGCGCCATCCTCGGGTCAGATTTTTAAGTTGTCCAATACTTTGGTTCATGACCACACACCTGCAAAACTAACAACATTCCCGTTGGCCTCAGCTGTCTGTGGTGTTTAGGGCTCAAATGTTAGCATGCTAACACGCTAAACTGAGATAGCAAACATTAGGATGCAATCTTAAGATTTAGCTAAATTTCATCATCTGTCCATGTCTGCGAAGGTCAGTGCAGTCAGCATATACTCAAAGCAACTGTGCATGTACTAGAAAGGCAAACTGAATGTACTGTATATATATACTGCATACACAGACCTCCACCCCTAGTATGAAGCACGTGCATGTCTGCTGTCCACATACAAGTCTGTGAGTCTGTAGCTGTCTGTATTGAGATATGGACTAAGCTTTTGTCTTGTTTCAGTGTGACATACAGATATAGCCCCAATTCCACATGTATTCTTCACATAAAAGCTAACACTCTGATGAGCCTTCATGTGACTGATTTGTTATTTGTGTTTTTATGGAGAAATCTCTCAGCAGAAATCTTTGCATTTACATGAAAAATGCAACTTTTATCATTACTGTTAAGTGCATGTTTCAGATCCTTTGAAACAGGTTTTGGACAGACTGATTTTTTTGGCAGAAAGACACAGTATAATATTTCTTCATTTCTAAACTCAGCTGTTAATCATAGGAAACACTTCCCATATTCACGCTTTGTTGATAATGCATTTATGAGAGATGAATAATACTGATGCGGAAACGACCCGGCTCATGAAGCAAAGCCTTCTGCACCTTGTTGACGGGAGCTGAGACTCATGCTAATTCATTTCTCAGATATGGAGTGTGAACCTAAATTTGAGTTAAATTGCTCCTCCATTGTGGGGTAATTTTACACTTCCTGTCCATTCCTTTGTTTTCTGTGCCCACTGATCAGCACTGATAACACGAGTTCTGTGTTCAAACTGTTTCAGATTTTTTGAATGGGATTAGGACATGATGTTATTTCAGTAGTTCTGCAGTTCCTCTGCTTTGTTGAGCAAAACTTGTTCTCAAAATCACCCAGTTACAATTATTTATACCAAATAGCACAAATGCCTGTTAAACCAGCACAGCACTCTTTATACACCATGAAATTATATTGTGCTTTTTTGGAGCGGCCTGTCACTCAGGTCCAGAATGGAAAACAGTTTCCAATCCTGTGTTATCTTTCTGTGGTGAAGCTTTGCACTTTAGAACCTTTAATTGCGATAAAATGTACTTTAAAGTACTTTTGTCTCCGTTTGCAATCCAAGCAGTGTGACCACGTCTTCGAACTGGTCTTAAAGCAGCACGATGCAATTTACCTGCCTGTTGCATATACTCGACAACTTGTTAGGATTGGAAAGGCCATTGAAAATACGCTCCAAAATAAACACATTTTTCTAAGTCCTTTTTCTTGGTTGAGCCAGGAACAGATGTCCAATCTGGCTGATGAATCGGAACCATCTGAAACAACCCTTTTAGTCTTAGTTCAATAAATATACCTTTCAACACATTCACAGGGAAAACATGTGGAGTCACAGCACAGGCTTTGCTTTTGTGGTACCTGTAACCTGCAGAGTTATTATGGAGCCCACTGCTTGCCTCTTCATTAATATTTCAATTAGCAATAACTGTTCATATTGTCCTTTTTAAACTTCTGCCGAGCTCCATCGAAACAGTTTCCATTATGTGTTCATAATAGTGAAAGACATTTCAGAAGATCTCCAATGACACCATTACAGAAAACATGCTTGTAATAGCCCGTTTACAGGATTTTCTCGCCAACTGTTAAACAAGAACAGAACTTCAAGAGCGGTGGTGGTGTCTCCTCAGGCAATGGAGGAAGAAGAGAGCTCTTGTCTGTCTTTTATTTGACATGGTTCTCCCTCTTCAGAGCTGTTCTTCTCTCTGCTGAACAAGTGTCAGGCATGTCAAACAAACATTTTTGCTAACAATGTATCTTCAGTGTCTACGGTGTAAAGACAGTGTTTTGAGAGCCATCAGGCCAGCACTTGGCATCTGCAGCTTCTCTGTACATTCAGAGGAGAGTTACTGCACGTTTAGAGCTTGACTGATGACTGAGTACTCATTCATTTTATTTTTTCGCTACCACTATCAAAGAAGATAATCTTAATAAAGCAGATGGGTCAAGTGCTACAAGACGTGTGCCACACTAAGGGCAGCATGATTTATTCCATTTGAAAAGCAAGCAATCACCAGCTGTACATTTGAAAGTGTTAGTATGTACGTGTGTGGGTTTTGCTGCAGACTTAACATGCACGTGTCTCCCGCTCAAAAGACCTTTGGTAGCAGAAGTCATTAATGGGACTTGTTTCCCATCTGTACAAGTGAACTATAAGAGGAGCTGCGTGCTGGAAATCTGAATGTGCTAGTGATTTAGTATGTCACTATGCAGTAAACACTATGATTCAAAACCATATGACTCCCAACTGCTCAGAAATCAGACCCAATCGCACATCTACTGCAGACATAATGCACCCCCAATGGCCCTTTTCATAAACACACCACATTTGTCCTAACAACTTCTAATTGACCCTCAAAGAATGACTTTGATTTGATTTATATGTGAGTTTGTAAGTACGGGGGAAGTAAAAGAAAAGAGGAAAATCTCTGACAAGATTCAGTTTCCCCCAAAGGGCTTTCGAGTCAGTTAAACTGTCTACAAATTGCTCACAGCCCAATAATTGAGCTCAAGTGCTGCAGTAGGAGACAGACCCTATGGAGGATCAAATAACTGATTACTAAGGAAAAGAAAGTGAGGGTGCCAGGGAAGATTTGTTGAGGAACCAAAAGATCAGTTTGTGTATCAAAAGATACGGCACGGACTGGAAATTCCTCTGATACAAATCTTGTGTGTATGAGATGAAAGTTTGGGAGAAGTATGCAGGAAGGATGCCATCGCCGGGGCTTAAAATTCAGCTGCACAACTTCTGTAGAGTGCTGCAGTGTACAGATCGGTCCTTGCCACTTTTGGCAAATATCTTAAATCAGCTCTTATTTTCTGTCTTTTTCTGCAGAAATAATGCGAATGGTGACACTCAAACTTCAGTAGTTAGTTGCAATTAAGCCCTAAGAGAGATGGTCACGACTACATTCAACCCTGCGTGACGATCTCAGTCGCTGGTATTAACATCTGAATATAATTCACAAACTGAACTGTGCTATATGTGGTGGAGAAATGCATCCATTTCTACCAAATAAGGACTAAAAGTGTTTCTGAAAAAGTGACGAACACTGATTTATTTTGGTGGGGTGAGAATTCTCAAGAGAGCATGCTTTGTTTAGCACATACGACTGAACAGATAACACCAGCGCAGAAACAGTGTAAAAACGCAAAGAGACTGGGACGTCAATGACGTGCCAGACTTGCACACAAAAGAACAACAGAAAATAGGACACTGATCTCAGTTTCTCCAAAATTCATCCCAGCTGTCTCAAATGGAGCCATTATTTTGTTGCTAAAGACAACATTTAATATCCTGTAACGTGGGTTTGATAGACTGCAAAAGCATTCTTACATGTCCCATATGCAGGCCTTTGACCCACTGCTTCCTTTAGCATACATTTGGACTGATGTTATCTGTTGGGTGGTCAGTGTGGGTCAGCGTGACTGACTTCACTTTTTACTCACTAAAGTCTCCTTCTCAGTTTTCCTTACTGAATACTTGGGAGTGGACACCTTGTGATTGTTAAATTTCCAACGTGCAAAAAAATCATTTGAAATAGCTGTGCTTGTTTGGGGAATTAAGGAATGAAGTGGAATGGACGTTCTCTTTTTCTGGCTCTTTACTTCCAAATAGGAACCTTAAAATACAGGAGGTCTGCGATTTTGACATTGCTCAGCTTGCGGTATTTATTTTTCCATCGTATGACTCCATAGTATACTAGAAAATTCGGTGTAAAGTAAGATCCTCATTCTCTAAGCATCAAAAAAAACATCTAAAGCCATATTTCCCCTGATATTATCAAATGGTTTACTTGAAAAACAGTCAAAAAATGCAATCATTTTTATATGCTGCTCCTATATGTTGAGCTAATTAACTTAAGACACAGATAATAAAGGGAGACATTGGCTTGTTCATCATAAACATAATCCTGACACAAAGAAAAGGTGAGGTTTTTGATATAAAAGTGTGTAAAAAAAACAAAATCTTTGACAATATTTGGCAGATGATAATAAAAGGAGAAGACAACGCTGGGGTAACAAGCACATGTAAAGGGCTTTTTTCATTTCATGGCGCTTTAATAGAAGATGTAACATCGTGACTGTGTGTTAGAACAAAACCATAAAGTAGTACAAGGAGTGGAGTGAGAGGAAACGAGGGATGCGTGTTCCACAGATTCTCCAGTTCCACATTCCTGCAGTGCAAGGAGGTGTAGTTCACACATCCTATCTGCTTGCTCAATTTAAATATTTTGCTGTGTTTTAAGTGCTTCTTAATTTTTCATGGTCTCCAGCCTTCCCAGCTGATCCCTTCCAGATGTGGTTCAAGTGGGAGGTTAGTGAGGAAGCAGGGGCAAAGACTCTCCGCCCTATGCACACATTATGTGCACACGCACGCACGCACGCACACACACACACACACACACACACACACACACACACACACACACACACACACACACACACACACACACACACACTGAAACCCACTCGTATAAAACAGCCTCAGCCCTTTCTTCCTCACTGCATGTCAGGTCAGAAAGATGTATTCAACACATCAGAGGACACACACCCATAGGAAGAGTATAGGTGTCAGGTCCAGTGTTTTCCTAAAAAGTCTGTGGGAATAACAAATAAACTTAAAAGAAATCACAAAAAACAAAAAAGGGAAAATGATCCCTGCAGCAATGACTGGCCACAAACTGACACTGGGCCAGTCACTGTCACAACGAATGCAGACAGGCCACGTCTCGATCAATCACAGAAAACCTCCAGGCTCATTCACTGCAAGGTTCGAAAACATTTTCTTCATTTTCTAAAGGTCCTGGAACAAATGACTGGTGGGGTGATCAGCTCCAAAATGTTGTTGTAGACCTCATGCTCACATAGCCTCAAACGCGGGGGAATGTCTTTGCTCACAGGAACATATGTTTTTACCGCTTTTTTCTTGGATTGACAATCATAACCAGTTCCTTTTAATATTAATTACATCAGATGTCATATCATATGAGTTCTGCTGCAAGAGAAAAGTATGATTTACTGCCAAACTTTGATAAATACTTCATGATACCACAATTCAAAATTAATAGTACAATAAGCAGTTGAGTGTAGAGGACTGTTATTAAGTTTACACCATATCTTTAAGGGATCATGTTGTTTTTCTCTGTTTCCTTTTATTCCATTAACTACCAATCGCATTTGCTGCATTTTCAGACTGTTTTCAAACCATACCAAATATTTGACTGATTTCCCACCTTCAAGGCAGCCAGTGGTTTCAGTTTATTTCAGTACGGTGTGAAAATCAACCAATACAGGTAATTCATCCCAGTGAACGTTTGGACAGCTTCTGTTTTTGCCAAATTTGATTCATTCTTGTGTCACACAGAGTGCCGTCTGCTTTAGCACTCCTTCTGTGGTGCAAGTGTCAAAGAGAATAAAGAGTCGGCTACTACATGTTTACAAGGCAGGGTTTTAGATGCAGCATCACATGCTCCTTTTCTCAGCTTTCATGTTCTGTTTTTCAGCAGCCACCTTGCAGGCTCAGTTGCCACGGACTCGCTGAACTCTTGCTGAAAGTTTTCAAAACAGTCTTCTTGCAAAATCATCAGCGTGCAACTAGACGAAAAGTGACACGTTCTCTGTGGTTTATTACCAATATCAAGTCTCTGTAGGTTGATTTTCACAGCGACTGAACTGAACTAAATGCAGAGCCTACTGGAGGGTAGGAAACAAATCAAATAATGTAAGAATATTGCTTGGCTTATTAGTGTTAAATGTTCAGCATTTGTTGGAATTTGCTTAAGTAAACCAACAACATGGTGATTTAAATCCCTGTGGGCCCCATAATCATGGTTTTAAAACCCCACAAATTATGTTTAAACACATCATTTAACCAGTAATCAACTGTATAAGATTACATCATAACATTTGTCTTTGATTTTTGTACTTCCTGATTTTAAACGATCTTAGATAATAACAATAATCTGTTTCATAACTTGGGCAAGAAAGACTGGTGTGTGCACTGGCTAATTTGGAGGCTTCAGTGTTTGTCGCTGCACATCAGGAATCGGTACATATATGTTGATGTAATGTTTTTTAAAAATTACAGGCCAAGGATTGGTTTTCAAAAGACATGACAGTGTAATGGGTTTGAAAGCCTCTGTGCGGCTTAAAGAAGCGAGACAGATACTTGGAAAGGACCATGTGCTATATTGGGTAGAGAATAGGATATGTATGTGATGACAGGCCTTTCAACTCAATGCTCCCTCCCCTCTGAAAATGCCATCATCTTTGTCCTTGTATTCCCCCAACAATGCAGCAGATTGACCAGATACCATCATTAAACGTCTTCTTATGTTTGCCTGCTAACACACTGTATGACCACAACGAAGAAATGCAGTCACAAACGTGTCAAAATTGTATCCAAGATCGGGAGACTGGAAAGAGTGATCTAAGGAATCTCACATCCATCTACACCAAACTTAATGGTGCACAAATGATGGAATGTTTTTGAAAGTAGGTGAGGCATGAAAGAGCTCATAAATAGGCTACCAGGCCCAGGATTTGGGAGCGGTTCAATGCAACATTACCCCAGTGCAAAACAACACAGGAGCAAGCTGAGTGTCTTCATCTCTCCTCATCCTCCAGACAGACAGAGTGAGGGGAAAGGCAGATTGACCTCAATAACACCAAAACTCAAAATTTATGGGACCCTGCACAGCGAGACAGTCAGGGTGATGCCAAATCCAAAATTTTTGCCTGCCCAGTTAGAAAACACCATTAGATTGCTTCAGTCAATTCATCAAAAAACTGGGGATTTGGGGGAGCTTGTCTAATTTACAGGTCCTCAGGCCCACCATGGAGAGAGTGTTGTGGTTGGCTGGGGATGCCTCAGCGCCAAAACTGCAGCCAATGGCAAATTGTTCTTTTCTGTTGAGGTCAGGTCAAACTGAAACCATTAGAGAGAAGGGCAAGGTAGTAAAAGAGCCGGGGTCAAAAGTGTTCTTGAGAAATATGGCACTAACGAGCATCTGCAGGCCAACGTCATGGAAACAGGCTTTTTTCGTTTTTCTTTTACATCCTACCGACACATCAAACCAACACTACAAACGCTGAGTCATGCAGTTAATGGACATGAATCTTTAAAGAGCAGAACCTAATTTTCTCAGCTCAGTGGACCCAGGGAGTAGAGTCAGGCACAAAGACGAGTGTGGAGAAGGAAAAGGGGGGTTAGAGAGCATAAGGACTACATGGGAACTAATAATCCCTTCACAATAGTCTGCGCGTCTGGGTTCTGATCTGCACCACAGAAACTCTCTATGGTCTGGAACATTCCTTCAGACTCAGGTTTAGTTCCTCCTGGAGACAGACGCACGTTGGCTCTTTATCCGAACTCCCCTGTCGAAGCCAATATTTCAGATCTCATATAGCTCATGGCAGGGGGCCGGCAATCTAACGGCTTATCATTTTCGAACAATTTTAGACCACTATTATAAGGAGTTCAACACGGTGACCAAAGCAGGCCATTAAAATTCAAATGAAGTTTTCTCGACATATTTAAGGCAAGAATTAATCTTCCCCTATGGACCTTCTCTGAAAACGCCCTCTTGCTAATCTGTCTGGGTGCCCAAAAGTTCTTTCTGGCCTCAGGTAGGGAGGCCTCGACTATGTAAATCATTATTTTTGCATATTTGTGGACAATACTCCAAGCTCCAACCAAGCATGTCAAGAATTTGTTTATGATGTTTTAGATTGCATGTAATTCCTGACTTATTCTGTGAAGAAAAGAGGAGTTGTGGCCTCTGAAGACTGGACTGAAAAATAAACTCATGCAAGCCCTGCAGCTCAATTGCCACTCAGCACTTGTGCATTCCACTGTGACAAATTGTAAATTTAATTTACAGCAATGATTCCTTTGCTTGCCTTCATTCCTGGTCGACTCAGAAAGCAAGTGCACTCATTTATCTCTCTGCTGGAAGAGTCGTGTCAGCATCTCGACACCAAACATGAGTTGTTCATTGTACCGAAAAAGGTCTTTTTCTTTGGATCAGCTTCACTGTAGGCTTTGAAGACAGTGCTTATTGACGGGCGTCAGTGCCTTTGTATCTTTTAGACTTTATGTGATCTAGCCTCCCATAAAATGATATGTGCTCAATGGACATGAAGCAGACCAGGAGGAAGTCAAAGAGTCTCGAGTGTTTTTGGGGGTGCTGGAGGCGAAATAAATCCCTCTCAGATGAATTTTGATATTTGATCTGCTTGAAGACGGGCCATAAGAGGTCACTTCAGTGTAATCACAGAAAAAAGAAGAACTTTTCACAAACGTGGAGGTTGAGTGGATGATCTTTTTTTTATGATCACCTTTGAAGCCAGAACAACAGCATCATGGTTAGCAGGACCATGACAGCACTTTGGTAAACATGTCTTAGAGCTATGTAAAAAGGCGCCAATAAAGCCTTGCTGCTTTTTCTTGTCTTGTCTCATTCTAAGCTGCTCTCTCCTTAAAAGGCAACATTTGAGCTGTAGTGATACCGTATTGTTTGCCAAGGACACACGTTGGGAAACAATCACATCTAGGAATAACGTGGGACACAGATCATTAAAGACCTGAGCTGGTGGAAACAAACATCCCATGTCTGTTTCCATTGGTAACTCATGATGATATTAAGCACTTACTGGTGTTCAGTAACTCAAACCTACTTCACTATCTAGCACAATGTCATGGACGAATGCAATGGAAACAGAAACAAACAAAACCATTAGATCTGAGCAATCTCACTTCTGAAAAGAGTTTGCGTGAACTGACATTTTCTCGGATACAAGTGTGTTACATTTATAGGTTACTGAACTCGCCACCACTCTTTTATTGACTTTGCTCAGAAAATGCTGAGCACAGTTGTGCATGCATAGCAACAGACCAAGAGAGCATCAAACCACAAGATGCAATCAGTATGTTGTTTAACAGTTTGGTATGACCTTAATAGAGCACACAAAATGGATTTTTCATGGTCATGTAAAGACTATGTGTACCACTGCCATATGTACAAAATATTGTCTGTGTGCATGGAATATCAATTTGTGTGTAGACATATTTTCAGACCACTAGGAACACTTTTTGTATCCCATTCCTTTTCCTCTTTTTTTTCCCAACGTGCAGCTTGTATGTGAAGAGTTGAACTCGGCCATTTACACAGTCCCACCCTGCGATTCAGCACCAAATGTATCCTGCCTTTTCTCTTGCACTGAGCACACATTTGGGTGTGTTTGTCATAGGGTAGAAAGAGGGCTAATGTGTCCGCCAAACCACACTACTGGCCCATAGATAGGAATTTGGGGGCTAAATGGTCCAACATTTTACTTACTCTTGTTACGTCCCTCTGAGATTTTCAGTATTTTTCCATATTTCTTCACTTTCACAGCATTTAATGCACTTAGGTGAAAATTGCTTTTACTGTTGAGGGCAGAAATATTGAAATGCAATTATTCTTTATGAAATTCGTATGTAAATTTGTAAAATTTTTATCTGTGTAAAGAATATGAACTAGAATTATTGTTGCCTAATGTTGGAATTACAAAAATAAATATGAGTATAAAGCCTGAAATATAATTTCTAATATAATTCTAATTATTACATTAGATATTTGTGAGCTTTGGGGCATTGGTTTGATATATTGATGCAATTTTTCTGACTATCTTGGGCCCTCTCTGTGCCAGGTCCTAACTGATTTATCCAACTTTCATGGAGGTCCAGGAAGACCTACCAGGATGCTAAGGCCAAAGAGACCAATTGTTTGTCTAGGCGACCTACCCCATTCAGCCCTTGTATGCCAAGCTTATACCTGAGTAAAGCCAGGGATATATTTGAATGTGACACTGAATGCTTAGAAAAAAAAATCACACTGGAAGCAAAGGAGGTTCCTCAAAGAGCCTGTGTTCTCACGAAGATCAGGATGGGAACGAGAGGCACAGTTCTTCTGCGTCTTTTCCCAGAGCCTCTCATCCCTCTACAGGCCAAGTCCACTGCCAAGAGAAGTTCCAGGTGGTCTCCAGGCTGCCTTTGATCCTCACCAACCAGGGCTTCTTGGACAGATCAGTCAGTGTAATCACTTGTGTTTCAGAGTGCTCAGGGGAAACAGTAGTGCTCCATTTCCCTTTCATGGCATGACCTCAGCAGTGGCAACCATGGCCTTGAGGTGACACAGACCTCTGTCCAACTAGGCCTCTCTGTTGTCCTTATCTAATTGAAAGGGCAGCAGATAAATGTTAGAGACAAGCTGCCTTGATGAGGCACAGAAAAAGAAGCAGAGAGAGGAGAGTGGGGTGTTGGTGCCCACCTCCGGTGAACACTATGTCGATTCAAGTGGAGAAAATTGTTGGCAAGAAGGACTATGGCACACAGCCCCTCTGAAACTTGCCATGCAACTCTTATTTTTAGCTGACCCTTCAAGTTTACATCATGGCTGAACCGCAGTCCAGTTACTGACACTCAAAGTGTAGTAGAGGTCCAAGCCGTGTTTGCACGAACACCCTGCGTTGGCAAGGTGAAGCGGGTGCTGCTGACCAGATGCACAGACAAGGTGCAAAGAGGGGCCTGAACTCCACGGCAGCTCATCTTTGGACTTTGGAGTGTGCTTGTCTTGGATGAACTCGAGACAGAGCCGCCAACTCCTTTGAGCAAGTGCTCGAGCAGCAACCAAACAGGTTTGGTGCATCAAGATTGTGGGTGGGGGAGCATTCTTGCATTTCACTTAAGATTAGTTTTAAAGTCCTGGAAAACTCTTGACACCCATCATTTTCTTATCAGACGATAATAATTGTATTGTTCTGTGGGATGCCATGTGATAACTGCATGCTTGCTGTTTTCAGTGTGTTTTATTTGATATTTCAGGCTACAAGAAAACAACGATTCTTCAAGGCACCAGGAAGAAAGACAGGCTTCAACTTTTCTTGTGTCTCTCTTGAAGAATGTGGGAGAACTCTTGGTTGATGCTCCGTCTAGGTCAGTCATGTACCGTAGTTTACTGTTATATAGGCCCTTAACGGTGTTCCATTAAAATCCCTTCAAATAGTGGTTATTTAGACCTTTTAGGCCTATTTCCCTGTAATAGTTCCCACATGTTTCTCGGGAGATATCCATCTTATCAGGCAAAACACAAACCAAAATTGAAAAAAATGGTTTCAGGTAACCTAATGGCTTCTTGTAAAACCCCATATTTCCATAAACTGCATTCAGTTAATACCTTCACCTGGAGGCCTGGCAGTGGGACTGCCAAGGCAACTATTTGCTTCTTACTAACATCAGAGATGTCTCAGAGTTGCGTTTTAATGATGAATAATGAAGTGATCATGTATGAATTTACACCAAGGCAGAGATGTCCATGTTAAGAATTGTAAACATATTCTAACTTATTTTTACCTTGAGGTTTTCAGCAACATCAGAAAATAGTAAATATTTTGGCTTCACATTTATATTACAACTCAAACTGAAGGTCACAGATTATACAAGTGGAAACTGACCTGTGAGCCAAGTTCAGTGAGTGTACAGCCCGCACTAAATACATTTTCACCTTATTGTGGCTTATCTCAACCACAAATGGTAGTTTACATGCCGCAGATTAGCACTCATAAACACTATTCATTAGAGGGCTCCGAGAATGCTTCCCATAGGTCCTTGCCAACAGATTATGCCGTGATTTATGTGGTGTGAAACTTGTGGCCACGACAAGCCGTGAACTAAATAAGTGAGAGATTTAGGTTTGGTGAAAATAAACAGAAGATATTATGCATTAGTGAAACATATTCTTTTGAAAAACAAAATATTTCATAACTTCATCTCCAGCTGGGTTTTTCCAGGATTGGTTTTTCATTTGTTTCATGATTCATGCTCCTCACTTCTCATTATTCCCTCTTTTGCCTCTTTGTAATTTCAAATCTATCTAATCCCCTCTTGAAACTGGCAATAGTATCTCTAAGTATAAATGAGGTGCGGGCGCTATCTGAAGACAGGAGCTCCTGGCTGGAGTGCTTTGCTCTCTTCAGTGCTTTCTCTTCAGTGGTGTCAAGGAGAGATTTGTAATCGAGACTTTAATATTTCCAAATATTAGCTTCTTCAGAGCTTACATTTACAATTAAAATGAAATAAAAATGGATGAAAGAAAATACATTTAAATAAATAAAATTTTGAAATCCTTCAGTGTCTGGGAAATGCTAATCTTTAGACTTTAATAGTCCCCAGAGTTTAGGGATGGCAGTGTTGGTCGATCAGTCAACCACTTGGTTATTAGTGCATTAGATGATTGCCAAGAAATTTTTCAGCTTGTTGTCATTTCTGGCTTTTACTGAGATGTATTAATGACTATTGGATGGATTGTCGGGACAATTCAGCCTTGATTCCCAGAAATTATGTAGATATACAACCAATATGTTTTATGGGAAATGTAACGCCAGCCGAATTATGCTTTGTATTAAGATAATGAGGAAATGTTGGTAATTAACGTACCTCTCAAACGTTTGTTTCCTGACCACATATTTAATTTGTTTTCTGCAAAAATTTAGCTATCTTGCAGTACACTAACCCTGGATTCTGGTATCACACTCCTCGTCCACCTCACTGTGACTGTGGTACATAAATGTAGTGTCTCACTCACTCAAAGAAAAGGTGTCTCTGAAATCCAGTCAGTGATTGCATTGTCACCACAACATAGCCTAATCATGAATGAATGATCATCATCATCGTTTCAGTTTATCCTGCAAAACTAATAACATTTCCAACAGCCTCTAGTTAGCAATTATTTGCATGCTAAGAAACAAAACTAAGATGGTGAACATGGTAAACCTTATTCTTGCTTAACAGCTGTATATTAGCATGCTGACATTAGCATTTAGCTCAAAGCACCATTGTGCTAAAATACAAGCTCACAAAGATGCTAGCATGGCTATGAATTTCTAAAATGGAGCGCATTGCGATATTCTGCAGCATCACAACGTTCTTGTGTCTCTGATTGCCGTCTTTATACAGAAAAACTTGATGAAATGGCTAATGACACAGCAGTGACCATCAGACTTCAGCACTTCAGTAGCCCTCCAGATAAGCCATGAAGCTCTCTCCACAGAAATGCTGGCCTTCTATCGCAAACACTCCCAACAGTGAGGCTATAAGGAGGAGCAACATTCAGGCCTTTGTCAATTTTTCTCTTTTTGTTTAGTCAGGCCAGCTGGAGGCTGTGCTCCGTCATCTAGCTGGTGTTCCAGATTTGACTCAAAGCAGAGACTCTGCGAGTGAGCCAGGCTGAAATATTATCCACAAATGCACACATTCACATGAACAGTTATGGGGAGCTTCAATGCACTGCCACGGACTTGTGAAGCGCGGCATCTGTCACACTAACCCCATTTTACTTGAAACCCCCCCCCAAAAAAAACAAAAAAAAACCTCGAGTACCTTCACCCACTGAGATCCTCTGCATCTGGTATTTCTCACCAAATGAGGAAGGTATGTCAGGGTGCGAAAAAGCAAATGTTTATAATTCCTGCCACAGTGTATCATAGCTTTTCCGAGCAGCAGTGAGGAAGTAATAGCTTAATTGTATCGTTTATGATGAAACTGTGTACTTTTTGATTGCTGTGGTTTTATAGCATGCTGTAAATTTGTTATTGTTGTCAGTTTGTTAGTTTTTTTTTACTGTTTTCCATTAAATAAATCCCTTTTTAAACACAGTTTATTGTCTTTTTGTATTTTATTCTCTCCTCCTATTTCTTATGGAACTTTTTACAAGAATGGTTTTATTTCAAGTGAACTGGACTGAAGCAACAACTATTCCTGGGAAAAACGTGTGTTGGGAGGAAAATCATTCAATAAATCTAAGATGATTTTTAATGATATACTGCTCATGCAGGTACTATTGTAGATCTATTCCTTTTGTAAAGTTAAAACATCCCTCCTTTTGATGCATTTTTTTTTTCATACCATTAATCACATTGAAGGAATGTGTCAGCTTTTCAAACAGTAAACATCTCATCGCTTATTTTATTTTGGAATGAACCATTTTAGTTAAATACATAAAATCTGTAAGACACATGCTGGGACTGAAGTATCTGTGCAAGGTTCTGTCATAGTCTTATTAAACACAGGTGTTGTAGCTTTAACTGTTGACGCCCCACTCCTTACAACTCCTGCGCTGTCAGTCACAAACTGTGGAGACTGATTAGCTGAATGAATATCTGCTTGAAAGATGGATGCCATGACTTCAGCGGCTGGCACTCTACATAGTTAAACAGAAATAAACAAGCTCTATCTGCCATGCTCTGCGGCTAGGAGACCAAAGAGTAGAGGCAATGGGGGAAATTTTCACATCATCTGTCAAGTGTTCTCACTCCAGCTCCCTGATGGGAGGCCAAAGAACATGGAGCTCCTCTCTTTTCAACCATTTTCCCATTTTATGGGTGTATAAACTCTAGTGTATAACAAAATTGTGTGCTGCAATATAAAACTGCTCCTTAAATCTGCAATTTTAATGTAGTGGCTTAATTTAGAGCTGTTTTTTTATGTATTTCTATGCCCGCTTAAGAAAAGACTGAGCAGCTGACTGATAAATAAAATTTCATGAGTAATACAGAGGTAATTATGCTTAAGCAGGTGATATGATGTTGCTGAAATAACTGGATTTTCTACTTCATGGCAACCAAATTAGTTAGTTTTCTTGTATCGAAGCAGGACATAAACCCTGCATGGGTTTTCCTGGTTTCCTGAAGTCTGGTGTTTTTCACACTACTGAGGACATCCATCACAACTTGTGATCTCTCTTTCATTGATAGATAGATGGATGATCCATGTTGCCCCGTTGTATTCCTACATGCATGTGTTAATCAATGCTTGCCCAGTCAATTAGTTTTCTTCTTGCCTAACTAAACACTTTTCCTGAATATGGACGTCATGACAGACAAAATATACCCTACATTCACTGTGATGACAGAATGACTGCGACTACACACTGTGAACTATGTTTAGTACTTCTCCTAACTGAAGAGGTTAACTGGTGGTGGCTTTTTATGTAAGGAAACTGACCTTCCTCAGGGCAACAAAAAATAAATCATCTTCATTTCACTCTTTTGCCGCAAAGTGATTCAGCCAGTTTCAAACAGACTCCCACAACGATGTGCTGGATTTGAGAAGCCTGCGTGCAAGAATGATAATTTATTGAGTGCAAAAGGCATTCAAATGGGTGCATCGTGAGCAAAACATTCAGTTTCAGTTTTCCTGTTTTATTTATATAGTGCCAAGTCAGAACAACACTTATCTCATGATACTTTCCATGTAGAGCAGGTCAAGGCCAGACTCTATAATGTACAGAGACCCAACAAGTCCCCCATGAGCGACGGCAGAGAGGAAAAACTTCCTTTTAACAGGCGAAAAAACCTCAAACAGAAGCAGGGTTTAAAGCGAGAGAGACAGAGCAGGAAAGATGCACAGCAATGGCAATAACAACAATAACAGCTAATAATATGAATATGACTAATAATTAAATATTACATGGTAGTATATGTATATAATAATAATAATAATTATTATTATAATAATGATAAGAGACAAAGGCAACAACAGCATATATGTTAACACAACACTCTTCAAGGCACGCCACTGTGATTGGCTTGCGAAACCAAAAGACTGTGTATAGGCAATGATTGAAAATGGTTGCATTTAAAGGTAAAGATGGTAAGAATTTGGAAGGAACCACAGTCTTTACCCATAAATACAGCCATTACAGTTTGTGTTGAAAGGAATTTGAGTCGAAATAAAAGGGGTTTGACAGTGTTGACTGTGTGCATAAATACGCTTTGTAAGACAAACTTTTATGCAGTAAATTTTGATTTTAAAATGGAAGAAATGTTTACATTGAACCTAAACAGCTTCTTTTGGTTTCTTCTGCTTGGATTTTCCTCTGCTTGGATTTCATCTTAAAGAGGAAAAATAATTCTACTTTTTTTTATTTAAAAAATCATTTATTGCAGTGGATTGCTGATGCAGTCAGTTCCAATTTCATCTGTATGAAAATGAACAGAGAACATTCCTCGGTCTCCCTGCTGTATAAACTGAATACTGGATGGCGCCTCTCCAAACCGGAGTCTCTACGAACTTGCCTACCTTGGCACTGAGCCACACTTGTGTAACATACTGTACACACTGTGAAGGCAGCATCATCACAACCAGACAAACTTGGCCTGTCATAAATTCTGGTGTCAAATAGGCCTTCTGAAAGCCCACGCTAATGAAAATCATATTAGTTTATTATTTCTTTCTCCTCCTAGCAATAAATCTTTCAAATTTCCTTTAAAAATTAATATAGAGCAATAACATTAAAGTACCTTTAGAGTCCTTTTTTAAATTTTGGCTACGTTTATTTATATTTCTGATAAGACCACTTCTTCATTGCATTTGCAGGGCTGTAGCCACCACTGAGGTCTTGTCCTTAGCACTTTTAGGACAACAAAAAATAAAAGATTTTGTATTTTTTCCACCAGAATTGTATTTTTTAAGTGGTGGAGGGTGCTTTGAATCAACACTTTTACCCTTCATGTTTAGAAAAAGACTGCAGAATAACTGAACAGATAACTGAGCAAGTAAAATATGAAGACTACTAAGAATTTAGAACTTTCTAAAGACTTTTTTCATGAACGAGGAAAACTTGAACTCATGACCTCAGTATTTAGAAAATCCCTGCCGCAGACCTGAATTCTTTGTCTTGCCATATTTTAGCCTAAACACATGTATTCACCCACCAGGCCCATTTTATCATGAAAAACACATTTTCCTTTCAACTCGTAGGCCTTCTATGAACCTCACTTCAATTTGCAGACAGCAGCCAGTCAGGTAATGAAGGGCTGTGCAGACCATGGAAAGAGAAACTGTGTTGCACCCTCTTCTGGGATAAAAAGAGCATAGCATCACTGCAGAGTTAAGGGGAGTCATATTTGAGCTTTAAAAATCAAGTGAGCTACGTATTTCCCCCAAACTGTCTGGATTTCAGTTTGTATGTTGCTTGACATGTTTTTGTTTTGCTGTTTTTTATAGATATATGAAACTACTTTTTTTTAAAAAAAAAACACAATTATGTGCCATCTGTAAAATTCACTTGCAATGAAAGAATCGTAAGATTGCCTCTCTAAACTTTAAACGACTTTGTCTTACATAAGTAGTTACTATTAAGATGATTACACAAGAGATATGTGCCTTTTAACAGCGATAGTTATCACAACGTGCCGTCCACCACAGCTCTGGTGCGTCTGGTGCACTCACAGGAGCTCTCTGATTGGTTCTTGTCGCTGTCGCTCTTTCGATGACGTCCTTCCTGCTTCGGTGTATCGACACGTGCACGGTGTATAGTTGAGAGCTGAACGAAAAAACAGCAGCTAAACTTCAACTTTCACACACCACTGTGTGGTCTCTGTGTTTTTTTGTCCGGAGAAGACTTTGCCAGCTAAGAGGTCAAGATGGTGAAGCCACGGTTCAAGGGGAAAAGCTCGATAAACCCCTCGTCGTCCAGCAGCAACCCCGGTGAGCTAAACCCCCATTAGCAATACAGTTTGTTTACAGCTAATGCTAATTATTGCTAGCCTGGCGGTATGAAACTCTGGAAAAGACACTTCTGGATTATTTTCCGTTGCTAAACTGCACCAACGTTTGTCACTAGCATAAATATGGCTGTGTGTGAAAATGACACACAAAATTCTGGGTGACACAACTAAAACAGCTAGCTAACAGTTAACTTAACTGCTGTAACACAGTGACGGTAACGTTAGCATTAGGTCTTAACACTGACATTCAATTTTGAGGGAAGAGCCTGTGACCCATGGATATGTTTGAACTAATTGTTCCTAATGTCTGGGAACAGCTTCTACAATTGATTGATCAAAAGCAGCTCCTGCAAAGCTAATGTATTGTGACAACAGGTTTGTGTTGTTGAACAGCTTAATCACTGGAGTATCTTTGTACATATATTTCACAGATCGAGCCAAGGGGGCTGGTGGAAACAATATGAGGGACCGAGCCACCATCAAACGTCTCAATATGTACAGACAAAAGCAGAGATGGTAAGTGATGATAAATACTTGTCATTTTTCTTGTGTGCCACCAGTGGCTGTCAAATAATAAGCTCTATGTATACACTGATCTGTCCCCAGCAATAACCGTGGAAAAGTCATCAAACCTTTACAGTACCAGTCCACAGTGGCTCCAGGGACTGTAGCCAGAGTTGAACCGAACATCAAATGGTTTGGTAGGTGCACTTCTTTACCTTTGCATATGTTGCCTATTTTAAAGCATGTCTCCTGTAGTAGTTGCAAGTATATTGCCTGTCTTTGTAAAGGGAACCTACGTTACTAAATGTGGAATTATGTGGTGTTTTTGCATGCTTGCAAGAACACTAACAACTCTGAGAGGATGGCACTGCTGGGGACTGTGCAGGTCATTTGTCAAATACTTTCTTCTTCCTCATGGATTATAGATGTATGTGTTCATGTTTGGTGATAGGAAAGACAACACTGAAAACATGCTCATCAGAAGTAAAAAAACAACAACAGCAACACAGTGTAGTTTACCAGCTGCAAACTCGTGGTAAAATATAAGCCTTGCCTCTGGAGTCTGTGTCAGGAGGAGGAATAATCCAGTGGATTTGTGTATTTCCCACTCAGAGTCTCTGGGAGTCACCGGCCTTAGCTCCGCCAAGACTCTCCAAACCCAACTGACTGACTGATCAAGGGTACTGTGAGTGCCCGCTGTGTGTATTGTAAATAATCATTGCTACTGAACTGCAAATACAGACGCTACTATTTAAATCTTGATTTCCTGATTTGGTTTGTCTTTGTGGGGATCCACGGTAAAACCTGGAGCGGCTTTTTGAGTTGTCTTTCTTTTGGTGGTCGTGAACTGGATTGGACTGAACTCTTTGGGGGAAAAACAGACTCTTTACCAAGTGGATTGAAAACTGAGTGTTTCATACACACACTCACACAGACACATCAGGTTTTTGGTGACCAATATTTCATTGTTACTTGCTATTTTCTTTATTGTTTTGTCTGGTTTGACTAAGCTAATTTCTTCCTGTTTTTATTAATTGTCACATGTGACTCAGACTGGCACACTTCATGTAATGTCAAAGCTGCTACAGTACGTTCCAAAAGAATATGGCAGCTTTATCACACTTGATACTATGGAGCTTTGTAACCTGACACTGTTTTTTAAGAAAAAAGTTGAAAATGAAATGACAGTTGTCAGGGCATAAAACCAATGATCTGTTGGTCTTTATGAATCAAGACTCAATAGTCTAACGACAGTGCTGAAAAAAGTCATGTTTTAATCATATTCTCAGATAATTTGGTGTCAAGGTTATCAGTTCAGCTTAACTCATTTATTTTTTAACATTTGGTGTTAGATAGCCTTGTGCACTGATACAGCAATAGGGCATGAACTGGGTTAGACTGTATTTTAGGAACGCTGCCAGCAGAAATACAAGTGTTTTTGAATTTTGAAGTCCGACATCAACTATTTATTCCATGCCCACATGTGAACAGTGGTGCAAATCTTGAATAAAAACTTGACAGCTCCTCAGGACAGTTAAAGTACTTGTGTAATGTAACCTAATTAATGTGTAAACTGGTGACATTCACCTGAATGCATTAGTGATCCATTCCAATTGTGGAAGATGTTGACAGAAGAATTCATGTGGACTCTTACGGGTTAGAAATGTGATCAGAAACAGGAAATCTAAACTAAACAGGTCACACTTTGATTCTACATGTTCTACATTTCAGCAAATACCCGTGTGATCAAACAGTCGTCCCTCCAGAAGTTCCAAGATGAGATGGGAGCAGTACAGAAGGATCCATATCGAGTGGTGATGAGGCAAAGCAAACTCCCCATGTCCCTCTTGCATGATAGAGTCAAAGCCCATGTGAGTATGAAGGCCATGAGCCTCTTATTGGACTAAAAAGAAAGAATGATTTCCTGTGCTGTCTGTGTGAATGTCATTGTGTCCTCTGTGTCTCTGGAGGGGCTGTGCATTATTTGTCTCTAATAATTAGCTCTTTTTATTCTGAGTGTAATGGGCATTTAAAGCCTTTGACGTTTTTACCTGGTTTATATCATGCGATGCAGATCGACATCATGCCTGTTTTCCTCAGTACCTTGTTTATTGGGGTATATGAGGTGAGATGAACACGAGGCCTCTCTTTAATCCTCATTTAATGCTCAGTTCAGCCCCACCGTGACCCTGAGTGTACTTGCACTGTGCTTGGCATGGAAGTTGTAGTCTACCAGGCTTTTTACCCCATAACCGGCAGGATTCTTGTTATTCTCCTCTGACAGATCATTGGATCTCTTTTTGTCTTTTTTTTTCTTATGTTCTGTTGTCACTAATATAAGTGAGGTCTTTCATGGAGTTTGAAGCAGCTAAGGGTCCTCATTTCACATTTCATGCAGCTTTGTTTTTTTCTATGAGCTTAATTAGAATATTTGACCAGCAGCATGTCAGGTCAGTTTAGCACTGACTAATAAATATACTTGTATGTATTTAGAGCTCTGATACAGCTGCCTGTCTCTGTCTGCCAATTCATGACCTTGATGTTTTTGACAGATCGCTCTGCAAGTGAAAAACGTTGCTCTTCAGTCTGGACTTCGGGCATTTGATTGAACAGTGGAATGATCTTGTTCCAAAAAGCAGATGAATTGAACCAGAGTCTGTGGTTCTTCAAAGATCTTGGCATCGTGAAGCCATAAACAGCATTGTTTCTGACAAACCTTGTAAAGTGTTTGTCCCTCCCAACCTCTCTTCACAGTTTTTACTTGTGATTTAAGATGAGTGGAGCACTTACCCAACCTTGGCACAGGCTTCACTGCTTAGTTGTTGCATATTTGCGTCTTCTGTTTACCAAAAGCATTTTTTTTCTGTGATTCTGTCTGAAACCTTTTGGAAGGACACTGTGACTATATCAACAATCGGTTGTATCACCAAAAAAATAACATTCTCCTGCTGTTATCCATCCATTTCAGTACAACTTCACTGTGCTGTGTGTCTCATCAGTTTATTTTTATTCATATTTATATTCATATTTTTGTATTTATAAATTACACTAAAGGGCACTATGATATACAAGGAAACACAATTGTAATGCAATCTGTATGTTCTTAATGGCAGAGCTATTTGGCTATTCAAGGATAATCATATCTAGTTTTTAATTGTGTTGTAGACCTACTCTAGGCTGAATATGCACTCAGCAGCTGTATTATGTACATAAGTTCAGTAAAAACCCAAATGAAAGATCTTTAGAAATCACTTGTCAAACAGTCAGAGCTGCACGTCTGATCTTTTTCCTTTCTACACCTGCAGGCCTCCAAGGTGCACATTCTAGACACGGAGGGCTTTGAGACCACGTTTGGGCCCAAGGCTCAGAGGAAGAGGCCCAGTCTCATGGTGGGGGATGTGAAGGACCTCATAGAGCAAGCGGAGGCCTCAGCCCAGAGCTACAATGCAGACAATGACAAAGACCTGATGACCGAGGACACAGGAGTCCGGTAAGACTGTAATCAATCCGATGTACTGGTTACTCCAGCTGGACAAGAGGTTGCTAAGTTTACACAGTTAAAGGTCAAAATAAATAGCTTTTAAATTCTGATTTTGCAATAGGGATGAAGCCCGTGAGGAAATCTTCAAAAAGGGCCAGTCCAAGAGGATCTGGGGGGAACTTTACAAGGTATCATTTCCATGCTCTCAGCACTGTGTGTGGTGTTCATGTAGAGTTGGTGCACTGAAGTGTCATGGGGTCCTGACTGTCTTCTTGTAATAGGTGATTGACTCATCTGATGTCATCATCCAAGTGCTGGATGCCCGAGATCCCATGGGAACACGCTCCAAGAGCATAGAGACATACTTAAAGAAGGAGAAACCCTGGAAGCATCTGATCTTTGTTCTAAACAAGTGTGACCTCATCCCCACTTGGGTTACGGTAAGAATGTATCACATGTTCATCTTTGGTTATCCGTTTGACTCGGAGTGATCTGTGTCTGCCTTCTCAGAGTCTTAAATGTGTGACTGACTCTTTGTCTCCACTCAATGTTGAACCAGAAACGGTGGGTAGCTGTTTTGTCCCAAGAGTACCCCACTCTGGCTTTCCATGCCAGTCTCACCAACTCGTTTGGTAAGGGCTCCCTCATCCAGCTGCTCAGGCAGTTTGGCAAGGTAAGCGCATGCCACAAATTCAAACGTCTTTTGATTTGCCATAATCCTAAACCATTACTGATCCAATAACAATCACCCACACCTCAGCGTTTTGCCTTTATGTCCTTCATTTCCATTTCATCATTTTAGTCAGAACTATTTCTTTGCTAATTGGGATCTTCAAATTGCACCTGCATCGATTCATGAGTGTACTATTTACTGTTTACATTGATAAATTTATGTATGAAAACCAAAAGCACCAACTATAATTTAGGATTTTATTACCTGGGGCTCAGTTCTCTTTAGTCCTCGTTATTTTGCCCGTTCCCAAAGGAAGTCATTTAACGTGTGATAAAAGGTTGGGACGCCGTATGAAACATAAATAACACCTTTTGATAACTCATTTTGACATATATTCAATTGAAAACAGCACAGACAACACATATAATTAATGTTTTACTGCATCATCTTCATCGATTTTGTAAATATATGCTTATTCTGAATGCAATGCAGCAACAAGTTGACATCCAACCCCAGACATAAACATGCAGTGTTTAGTAGCAGCTGTGGAATAAAGTGTGTTTGTGAAAACATGGGACTTAAGAGATCTGAAAGGTCAATAAATCAAAAGATTTGACATTCAAATGGAATGTTCTTGTTAGATTTAATATTGCGATTTAAAGAGGCTTTTATGAGAAACACACAGGAAGAACTTCATGCTTTTTTCCTTGTAAATGTTTTTCTGTGTTGGACCACATTCATCAAAAAGTCTGGAGATAACAAGGTGAAAAGCGTGTTCCAAAACGGCCTTCAGAGTTCACCTCCTGGGATAAAAATAAAATATAGATGCGTGCCTTGTTTTAAAATGTTTTCAATCATTATCATCATCGTTTTTGTCTTGTTTACATAAAAAATCCTTTTTTAAAGACATCATGTGGTGTTTTGTACAAAGTACATGTTAGGTCTGGAGTAATGACAAATTCACTTTTTTTTTTCCTTCTTTTTCTTCTTTTTTTTATTGTTAATGGAAACAGAGCCCCATCTAAAATTACCTCCATCAACTGAGGACAGACTGAGGCTGTTGTGTAGGAAACGAACCACTCTGACCTTATATTTTTCCTCCCACAGCTCCACACAGACAAGAAACAGATAAGTGTGGGTTTCATTGGCTACCCTAATGTGGGAAAGAGCTCCGTCATCAACACACTGCGGTCTAAGAAGGTCTGCAATGTGGCACCCCTTGCCGGAGAAACCAAGGTAAGCGTCACCTTAATAATGCAAAAATACAGAAATAAACCTTAAATTGTCAATCTGGACTCTGAAGGTTTACATACATGGTGGTTTAGCAGTATAGAATTTGGAGTAAAAAGATTGAAGCAGTATTACAGAAACGCAGCTTTGATTGGGTGGGGAGGTGATGCGAGGTGAAAACATGCATGTTCCCCTTCTTAACTTGTAATTGTTGATAGCTGCAACAACAGAAATAGTCAGCTTAACTATAGAACCGAAAATCTAAGTGGAGACTTTGCCAAGAGAAAGAACAACAACCATTTTTATCTTTAATTTCCTCTCTCTGGGGCTGTTTATCCTGTTTGGAAACGAATAAGCGTCTGAAAACCCAAATGTCCAAAGCAGGGTCAAGGAGAAAGAAAGGGAAAATATCTTTCCTTTTCCCGTGCTTGCCAAAGCTGTGAACTTGGACCAAACAGAGGGGAGATTTTTCTGCACACCTATCAAATGAATCAGATGGGCGTGCTGCCAAAGACTCCTTTATTTCTCACCTTGTGTTTGATTCTCAGCACCAAACAGTCTCGTGATCCATAGCACTGTTGTGGCCCTCATTCCTCCTTTCGTTAGAGTGGATGAATGGTTGTGTTTATGTGAAAAATTACACCGCAGTCCCTCAGTCTGATGAACCAATCATGGAAGGGAGAAGTAGTTTGTAGCATGAGGAGAGAATCACGGCGTTGGCCAGATTCAAAACAGTCTTTGCTTTGCTCCACTTTTTTTTTATATGTAATAAAACATTTTACCGCCCCACTTGTAATAAATCATCATTTCACACCATTTAAGCACCAATAAGGTAAAATGTTCAAAAATCTCATGTGAAACTGAAATAACTGAACATACAAACAGTCCAATCTCCTTACTTTTTTAGGTGTGGCAGTACATCACTTTGATGAGACGCATCTTCCTCATTGACTGTCCCGGTGTTGTCTACCCCTCAGAAGACAGTGAATCTGATATTGTCTTGAAAGGAGTGGTAAGTCTCTCTTTCATTTTTTCTTTTGGTAAGTGTTCTGATACCTGTCCCACATACTTCTGCTACCACTCAAATACAGTGGAGGTTTAACTTTAATTTGAGCTCCTCATAGCGTTGAAAAACAGTAGCATCTGAAACAGCAGTATGTCTGTCCAGAAACAATGCCCAGTTACTGAGGATAATCCACCAACTGTTAATGTGGCATTTTTGACAGCTTGAGTACCTGAAGTGTGATGAACAAAGAATTCCAGGTGGATTCTGATCGCTCATACCCGGGCGTGTAAAAATACTTTGATCAGCTCTGATTCTAATCCCCCAGATCCTTCTTCCAGATCCTAGGTTTAACAAGTAGGCTACGCAGTCCCCGTAACTGAAAGGTTGCAGGTTCATATCTTCAACTGCACGCCTTGTATTCCCCTTCCTCCCAAAGGTTCAAGTGGAGAAGATCAGGAACCCAGAGGAGCACATCGGGGCAGTACTGGAGCGGGCCAAGCCAGAATACATTCAGAAGACCTACCGCATCCCCACCTGGAACTCTGCTGAAGACTTTCTTGAGAAGCTGGCATTTCGTACTGGGAAACTTCTGAAGGTCTGAATCTTCTCCTTTCTGTTTTCTGGATTAACAGGCTATACTTAAAACTACTTTTGCCTCAAGTTTTTATTCTGTTTTTCTAATATATTTTTTATAACGAGCAGAGAATATGGTCGCCAAACAAACACCATTATCAGTGCTAATCTCAGTTCAAAGCATTTGTTGACGATTCTAGAAATGCTTCATGTGCTGTTAATTCCCCATTTTATTAAGTGTAAGGGAAAATCCTTAAATTACAATGTATATGGCCACCTGTCCAAGGTCACTCCAAACATACAGGGGCAGCATGTCACCAGAGTAACCGCAAACTGTTGCTCACTGTACTCTTTTCCGTAGCTACTAGCTGCCGTTAGCTAGCTAGTTGATTCCGTTAGCCGTGCAGCTAACACAAACACAGCCTCCGTCCGTGACCGACGGAGGCCAGTTTGATGACAAGGAAATAGTGCTGAGGTGATTGTCGGCTCCAATCAGAACTCCGGGGGGCAATAAGCTTGCCTTAGTTCAGTAAGAGAGATAAATTTGAGTTTATTTTGATGATTTAAACTAAAAAAAAAAAACTAAGAGAGCTTGAAAGATGTAGCAAACTTGCCACTCGCAGACATCTCCCAGCTGAATCAACTGACCTATATTGTCAGATTATCGCCTCTTGAGGTACTACATGGTATTACAAGACAGGACGTGCCGGGGCTAGCTGGTTAGCATGCTAACTTCAGTAGGTACAGTATCTCTATACCACAATCCATGTCTTTGACATAATGTTAGCTACTCAAGCGTTTTAAACAAAAATTCTGGCCATATCTTACACGTTGTACCTTTTAAGTAATACATTTGGTTTGTTTTCTGCTCAGACACATTATGTGCTGCACCCTGATTGTTTTCTGTTAAATAGCGAAGTGTACGTGACCCATCAGTTTAACATTTTAAGCTTAAGCAAAGTGTTCTTGGTATTATACAGGGTGGTGAGCCAGATCTTACTGCGGTCTCCAAGATGGTGTTGAATGACTGGCAGAGAGGACGTATCCCCTTCTTTGTGAAACCCCCTGGACCTGAGGGAGATCAAGAGGTAAGAGTTTTCTGAATTTTCCACCTGTGTTATGTAGGTAAACCATTTTTTTTTTTTTTTTACAACAGCAACCTGTGCACTGTGCCAACCTGTGTTTTGTTACCGTAACTTTTGTAGGACAAGGAGCCATTGGCAGTGGAAGGACCCCCAGAGGTAGTCGAGAATGTGCAGGAGGAACAGCCAGACAATCCGGATGCCATCTCAGAGGAACATGAGGAACAGCAGCAGAGACAGAAGGAGCAGGTCCAGAAGATTCTGGCTAATGTGCGGCAGAACTTTGGCAAGATCTATGTGGCACCCGAGTTCAGCGAGGAAGACTTGGTTCCTGTGGAGATGCCTGACTTGGATATGTCTGACTTCTCTGGCTCTGACGACGAGGGAGACAGTGAGGAAGAGGAGGGTGGAGAGGAAGACGGGACCAACATTGAACCACCCGATGGAGAGACTGAGGAATCCGAGCCCACAACCGTTAAGGCAGGCAAGACAAACGGCAACAAGAGTTCACGCGAGGTGATTCGGGAGCTGGATGAGAAGATCTCCAAGTACAAGCAGTTCCTGGACCGGGCCAAATCCAAACGCTTCTCTGCAATCCGGTCAGTCTGCTCTCACCCAAACCTCACTCACATATTTTCTTTGTTTTGCGTATTGCCCTAATTTCATTTATTCAGTCAAGTAACTTGAAGTTGTCAGGCAGAGAGATGCCTTGCATTTTACGTGGTCCGTGCTAACCAGCCTGTAGGCCCCTGAGGAGTAGCAGTCATCAGTTTGATCTGATCAGTGGTGTCTTTCCATAACTTTTGCAAGTCATTGTTTTCTTTAAAGTGAATCTTGTTGAATTTCAGCCCACACGCTGAAGAACAATGTCAAATAGCAGTTGTACAGTTACTCTGAGCCTAATATAATTACTGTTTATTTCAGTAGATCCTGACTGGACTGAACTGCTTGCGTTGTTAGGTACTGATTTACTTTCTTTCTTCTTTGGACAGGATACCTAAGGCACTTTCTGACAAAGCATTCACAGACATCAAGACTAAACAAGCGGCAGCAGCAAAGGAAGCACGGAATAAAGGTAGTCAATCAACGTGTTTGTCATGACTTTGTATGGTGCTGAATGTTGGAATTATTTTACCTGCAGCCATACAAAGTAGGTAGGTCGGGGTGACATTGAGATCCATCCAGACACTGACGTCTAATTTGTCAATCTTTGTTGGAATTCAGCTGCAAACCAGAGGAGCAAGAAGAGGAAAGCTGAGGAGGACGAGGAGTCCACACAGACGTGCAAACTGACGTCCAAACAGGTATGCAGTGTTTGTTCTCCCTGACGTCAAACAGATCTCTCTGGGTGGACATGTTAGATTAATGTCTATTCCTCTTACTGGTGTAACAGGAATTGAGATGAAAAGCTCTGGTCTCTTTTAGCAGAAGATTTCATCATTTTTGTTTCTCTGTTCCTCTTTATCCATCTCCACAGAAAAGGGCGATGGACCGTGCTCAGAGGACGAAGAAAGTCGGTTCGCGCTATTACGAAACACATAATGTGAAAAACAAGAACAAGAACAGAAAGGCTCCAGCATCAGCCACACAAGGCCAGAAGGCCAAGCGATCAAAGCACTAGACTGGAATCGTAAAACACAACATATGTAATAAATCTTTATTTAAATTTGCCAAAAAGGCCAGATTTTGGGTAGGTGTTATGGTCTTGAATGGCTATTTGATGCCTTATCTTGACTGTTTGTTTCTTTCCTTTTCAACTGTCTTTGACCCGTCAACCCAGAGCTGCTTTTGAATGACATTTCATTCACCATTTACAGGTGGAATGTTCTCTTGATGTTCAAGAGAAATACACAGTAATTGTTGGAACTGTACTTGTAATGTCATGCCCTTATAAAAAAACAATAAAATATTTGCTAATTACACTCTTACACAGTTTAATTGATGTCATTTAGTAACAAAAGACAAAATTTAGTAACATTCTGTACCGGGAAATGGCCACTCAGGTCTTGTTTGTTGAAGTTACTTCTTTGGCGTTATGATTCCTTCCAGTTGGGTCTGAACAGGAAGTGAAACGTTAAGACAGCCAACACAGCAGTTATTGATGCTAAATATAAAGAAGATATTTCGTTGGTATGTAATAATGAAAGCACACCTTGAGCTGCTGGTTGGTCCGCTTCAGGAACTGAATCTCTTCGCTGTGCTTCTTTTCCTCCAGCTGTCGCTTTTCGTTTTCTCTCTTTTCAACAGCATCACATTTAGCCATCTGCTCGTTCAGTTGCTTCCTCAGGTCTTGTCTCTCATTCTCCAGATCAGAAATCTAGGTTTGTAATAAGGCACACTTCTGAGTTTGTCCCTGATGCAAGATCAATGATGTGACGAGCACTGATGCCATCCTTATTTAACATGAACTCTTAAAGAGAAATGCTGCACTCTGCTGGATACTTCACTGAAAAACAGTCTGATAGCTTGAAACGAGTGGCAAATTAAATCTCTCTATTCTGATTTTTGCGTCCTTCTGCCCCTGTATGACATTGGATGTTGCAAGTCATAAAAAATAACTAGATGTCCTTACTCTTGTCTCCATGTCAGCCTTGCCCTGCTCCGCCTGCACTGCTTTCCTCATACCGAAAGCCACACTGCTTTCATACAGCGTCTGGTAGGCAGCGATAGTCATTTGAATCTCATCTCTAACCCGCAACAGCAGCAGACCCCTCTCAGCACAGTTGATGGTCACCTGTCTGATCAGCTCATCTTAAAGAAATAAAAAAAATTAGGAGGATCGGATATTTGCATCTGGATAAAGATAAAAATCCTACCAAATCTAAATATAATACATGTCCTTGAGCTCTGTGCTTATGTTCTGTGTATAAGGCAGTGTGTGTTCATTCATTGCCAGCATCTCCTCCTTACCAAAGCACTGGGAATAGAGCTCCCTGCGGACAGGGCAGATTCCTGTTGCTCTGGCCTGTCTCTGCTGTAGCTTCGTGTCCAGCAGCTCCTCTAGGTGAATGATATCTGTTCTTGTACAAGGTGCACTGGACACTTGCTGCACCCACAGTATGTTTCCCTCCATCCATTCCCTGCAACACCACAAGTTGAGCTGAACAAGAGCGTGATTTGAACTTAGTGGATAATATATCATAGAGGGGAAAAACTATACCTGGGTGGAAGGATGGCGTTCAGGATCTCCTCATTTTCCTGCTTGGTAGCCTCAGTAGAGATGGATTTTGGTTTGGGAGGTGGTGGAACAGGAGTAGAGTCAGCAGGCTGCTGAGGGCTCACTCTCAAAGGGCGTCCCTGTGGTGAAAAGTATTTTATCTTACACATTGTATATTGCATGTGCATAATATTACCAATCCTAATTAGCTGCCATTCATCTAATGTCTTCTTACTCAAAAATTGGCAGTTGATACCACGCCTGGGTTGTGCCACGTGGAAGACGGTACAGCAATAACAGCAGTGGTCCAGTTTTGCAGGTGTTGCACCATCTGCACGAGTGCTACAGCTTACCTTTTTTTATATAGCTACCATTGTTTTTTGTTGAAGTATTTCTCAGTTTACATTTCACACTTGTATCCCCTGTTAGATAACACAATCAAATATACATACGATTGCCATTGTTGCTGTAAAACACTACATATTACTTACTGAACGTTTTGTAAATGAATGCATTTCACTTAATAAATATCAGTGACTCAGGCTCACACATTTAGGAGGATGTGATGATACTGACAAATGGTCCAGAAACCTGTTTGGGGGGATAAAATTTAAATATATAGGTATATGTTTTAGTTTTGTTTTTTTAACCCATTTAAAGTAGTTTTTAAGTACTAAGCTGTTGCCTCTGTGCATAGTTGGTACATATGTCTTTCTGTTCATTTTTAAACGTTTTGGAATATTTTCTTTTCTCTTTTGTATTTATTTTCAGTGTTTTTCTCCCCCTCTGGCATCACTTCAGTTGGTAAACTCACCTTTGGTGATTTTCCGTCTGTTCTTTTGGTGACCATAAGTGGACTGTCGTACTTCAGGAGAGACTCGGTCGGTGGACTCATAGTATTTTACTGTGAAAATGAAGCCATACACTGAAACCAGAAACTTCTTGGTTTCGGGCGTCAGTAACGAAAATAGCGGTGCTGCCGACGAGAAGTTGGTGCTGTTTGTGTTGTCATGGCAACAGCGTCTTGCCGCTGAGTTCCATTTTAGTGTGCCCGGGTGGAATCAGTGGCTCCGCTCACAAACGTTAGCTTTCGTTGCACTGTTAGTTTTTGGTGACCCTGATTCATCGACATATTTACAGTTAGCACGACAAAGAAAGACACCTGAGGTGCTGTGGTGTTCTCACTCGGTGTGATTTTACTTTTTTCTTTTATATTTTACTCATTTCACGCTTTTCAAAACGCTTTGGGTGTTTTAAGGGAGACTTTTGTTCGAACGGAAAACAAAAATCATCCTTCCGACCTTTATTCAAGATTTATACAGGCCGTATATGACAGACGCAGTCACCGCGGAACCAAGTAAAAAAGTGGGCAGAGACTATGCCGACATAAATTCTCTGCGTACCACCGGATACGGAAGTGCGTATTTTGAGTGTAGCGGTTGAAGTTTCTGATTGCTACACTTCTGAGTTTGCATTTGTGGTTTTACGTTTTTCGACGTGACGATGATGTATGTTTGGTCACACAACGGCTGAATTTGTTTATATGTTTCAAAATGACCAAAGAAAAGCGACACAGAAGGAGGGAATCTCCGGAGCGGGAGTCCAAAGTTAAGATAAAGCAGGAGAAACTGAGCCCTGTTAGGCCACAGACATCACGCCGCTCGAGGTCGAGATCCAACGGCAGCTCCAGTCCACAGAGGAGAAGAATGAGCAGGTATTTTCCCCGCTCACCTTAGTCGTCATATCACTTCGCTTTCATCATGTGTTTTATTGTTATTTTTTACCTCGACAGCCATCAGCGTAGGCTAACTTAGTGACTCCTTATTAGCAATAAGTGTTGTTTTGATCGCTAGCCCTCAGTAAGCTACAGGGCATATCAGCGAAGTTGATAAATATCTGTTAGTTTCTAAATGTCTAATGAGAGTCATTTAGGATCCTGTTTTGTGGTCTTCGTGTAACCGTTAGGTCGCCGGCCAGGACGAGGGACCGCTCCGCAGGTAGGAGAGAGTCATCTCCCGCCAGACGAGGCAGCAGATCGCCCAGGAACAGGAGAAGTCGCAGTCCTCATCGCGGTGCTGATGTCAAAATAAAGCGGGTGATTAGGCTTTCAGTTATTACCATGATGTAATTCAACTTTATGAGAATCAACACCAGCGCCAAGAGCGAAAAGTGGCGACAGAGTCATTTTCGTTTCACTAAAATGTCATATTAATAACAAATTCTCAAAACAAAGTTACAAAGTGCTTTATTTGGCTGAACCAGGATTAAAATAATGCAAGGAGGCCAATAAAATCAGACAAATAATACAAAATAAAATGGAATAAAAAAAATATAATTCAATTCAATTCAATTTTATTTGTATAGCGCCAAATCACAACAGAAGTTGTCTCAGGACACTTTCCATATAGAGCTGGTACAGACCAAGCTCTTTTATCTACAAAGAAACCAACAATTCCCCCATGAGCAAGCACTTGGCGATAATAAGATAATAACAATAATAAAGTTGATAAGACGTTAAAAATAAAACAATGTACTAGTGTTAATAATGAGTTTTTAAAAAAGTTTTGAGAAGTGATTTAGATGTTGCTGATTCTGCTTCCTGAAGTCTGGATCAGACACTTCTTCCCACAGGTGCATTGGTTCTTACAGGCACATTTCTTATACTTCGTACTGTACTTGGACTGGTGTATAGTACTCTGAGAACGTCACTTGTGTTTCACTGATATGCACCCTTTTAGTGTTACAATGTAACTTCAGCTTTATAAAAATGAATAAATGGGTTGAATAATAATGTAATGGTTTTGCCACTCAGTCATGGTCTGAGTCCAGTAGGCTGTGCTATAGAGCCAATATTTGGCTACATTTGGCCCAGATAGCATAGCTTCTGCAAAGGTATTAGCACATAACAGCTGCCTATGAGACATAATTATGTGCAAGTATGAGTCTCATGAGTATCAGTCAGGATGTTATAGACATCATTGTAACAATGGCAACTTTGCGTTTATAGGTGGCGTTCGGCAGTTGTGCAACAGTGACATCACAATGGCTGCTTTTCAGTCTTTCCAGTCCAGCTGAATGTAATACAGTATAACCCCGGTAAAGCCGTACAAAACAATCTTCTTTCTCTAACTGCATTCTTACCAAATATCTCACAGGAGCGAGAGGAGCATCGGGTTAGTGGTGACGAGCGCAGGAGAAGAAACGAGCAGCCAGAGGAGAGGCGGAGCAGGTGGGAATCAGACCGACCACGGGAAAGAGACCGTGGCGGAGACAGACACAGAGAACGAGACGCGCTCGCCTCCCAACAAGCTGAGAGACAGCAGCACGATGAGCGGCGCAGGGAAAACCGTCAGCGGCGTGAAGAAAACCAGGAAGAGGACTTTGGAGGCACAAGTGACCCTCCTGTTGATAAAGAGAAGCCCAACTTTGAACTGTCAGGGGCCCTAACAGAAGATACAAACACATTCCGGGGGGTGGTGATCAAGTACAACGAGCCACCTGAAGCTCGCATTCCCAAGCGCAGATGGCGACTGTACCCTTTCAAGAATGACGAACCCCTTCCAGTCATGTACATTCACAGACAGAGTGCCTATCTGTTGGGACGGCAGAGAAGAATTGCAGATATCCCAATTGACCACCCATCCTGCTCCAAGCAGCATGCAGTATTCCAGTACAGGTGAGATTTAAGTGTTTTACTGTGTTACATATTAGAACTCTTCCACTAGCTCCACACTGTGTTGCATTACACTTGGGTGACATGTCTGCCTCTCTGTCTGTATGTCTGTAGACTGGTAGAGTTTACACGTGCGGACGGCACCCTTGGCCGCAGGGTAAGGCCTTACATCATTGACCTGGGATCGGGCAACGGCACCTACCTGAACAACAAGCGCATAGAAGCCCAGCGCTACTACGAGCTGAAAGAAAAAGATGTTATCAAGTTTGGCTTCAGCAGCCGTGAGTACGTCCTCCTGCACGAGTTCTCAGACACAACCGAGGTTGACGCCAAGCAGGAAGAGGAAGACGACGAGGGCCTCGATGAGTAAATCGTTCCCGTGAACTGCATTGCCCAAGTTCATTCAGGTTGGATAACACTGTCACCACCATCATCATCAGTGTTTGTCAAATAGGTGTTTCTGCAGGGAAATGAACAATTTATCGAACTGGTCAGTGTGGGACTTCATTAAACCAATGGAAAATGGCTGGTTTGTATATTCTGTAATTACCGAACTTATTGCTCAAACCTGCCACAACTGTCTCAGAGAAGACTTCCTATTCTCAGGTTGTTTGTGTAATGTCTGTGTGATGCATGACTGATCTCACATCTGACAGTGCTCACAATCAAACGTGCTTGGTGCCAGATAAAGGTATCAAGCCGAAGTGCAACGGTTCATTACATATTTTTGGATCACAGCACCGAGTGCAAAGTTTAGCTGAAGACTGCTCTGTTGTCGACGTCCGGGCTATGTGTGTCAGTGTACATGATACGTGGAATGTGAACTCTAGAGTCAAGTTTAACAAGCGTTGCTTCCTGTCAGAGTAAAACATTACAGACGTACGACTTGTAATGATATTGCCTTTTTTGCTTTGTAGTGCAGGGAAAATAGTTGGTGCTGCTGTGTGTTTCCATGCACCAATGCTGTGTGTATTTAAACACTTGCCCTTTTATTTTTGTCTGTTCTGAAGGCCGCAGCATTCATAGTAAAATTCCATTTATGTACTGTAAATAAAGACAGTGAAGATTCATATGGTCTCAAGAGTTTTTAAAGTAGACGCCTTCTTCTACATTTGTTTTGTGTGATTCTTTCCAATTATTTGGGCTGCAGCTAATGATTATTTTCATTGTCAGTTATTTTCTCAGTCAGTTATTTGGTCTAATAAACGGTCAGAAAATGGTGAAAAACGGTTGATCAGTGTTTCCCAAAACCCAAAATGACGTCCTCAAATGTCTTGTTTTGTCCACAACCCGAAGATATTCAGTTTTCTGTCACAGAGGAATAAAGAAACCAGAAAATATTCACATTTAAGAAGCTGGAATCACAGAATTTTGACTTTTTTTTTTTCTGAAAACAATTACTCCAACTGATTAAGAAGTCAACTTTATCACAGCACACAGGGAGGGAACTGTACGCGCCAAGTGAAATTATTTTCTCGGCGTTTATCCCATCGGCAGACCAGGAGCGGTGGGCTGCCAGCCAACAGCGGCGCCCGGGGACCCAGGTCTCCAGGTCTCCTTTGTCACCATTGGTCAGGAGGTGACCTTCTTGCATGTTTTTGGTGGGGGTACATTTTATGGAGGATATCCCAGGTGAACACGGGGAGAACATGCAAACTCCACACAGAAAGGCCCTTTTTCCTCGAGCAGCAGGCACTGAAGGCATGGTGGAGGACACCCCTACAGCGGGATTCGAACCAGGACCTTCTAGCTGTGAGGCGACAGTGTTACCACTTGTTCCACCATGCTACCTTAATTTATTATTAAAATAGTTACTTATTAATTTGCTGGTTGATGAGTGATCTATTAATCGTTGCAGCAACACGCATTTATGCATTGGACACTTTCTTTCTATCCATGTATCTATCCATTCTTTGCAAGAAGACAGAAAGAATAAATACTGTAAAGGCACTAACAGCGACTGCATTTGGTTTTCACCCCCGCGTTCTTGTGCGTAATTAGGACAGTGATAGTTTTTCACGGCAGAGGTCATGCGAGAGTCGAGGCAGCGCGGCATCCAGTTTCAGTGTCAGAAAGTCAGCGGGCGGAGCGGAACCGGGGAGGAAGGAGGGCGGGTCGAGTGGAGACAAGTACCGGGAATGGGATATGTGCTGTGAGCGGAGGCGGGGACGCACCTGGGGGGGATTTACAACAACAGGCAACTGCATTGATCCCGTCATAATGGAGGCTGTCCCGACGCAGGGCATGCACTGAGCGTCATCTGCGGAGCGAAGCCGAAAATGTACACGACGGAGCGCAGGCGGATGAGCCTGCACGAGCTGAGGAGGAAGGATCCCGTGTGGGTGTCAGCTGGAAGTCTGTGGCAGGACTCTTTGGCCATGGACCTGGGCGCCAGCGGCTCGGCTAAACAGATCGTATCCCCGCGGAGTCGGACCAGAGCGGTGTCCGTGGCATACATTGTCAACGAGGACGCGTCGGTGCCGCAGACCGAGGAGAACTTATCCCTGAAGTGTGTGAAGGAAGCCTGCGCGGACGCACACGCCGTTTTCCAAACCATTTCTTTTGAGAGGATATCGCTGGGCACCACAGACATCCTGGATCATTTCTACAACGCAGGCAAGTGCAGACATGCTGACTGGAGGTAATCTGGATGACATACAAGCGCAGCGCTGCGCCAATTACGCAAACTTACCCGCCCTTTTAAATTTCCCCCCACAGATGTAGCGGTGGTTGAGATGAGTGACTCTTTCTGCCAGCCTTCCCTTTTCTATCACCTCGGAGTGAGAGAAAGTTTCAGCATGACCAACAACATAATCCTGTACTGTTACAAGCAAGACAGTGATCTGCAGGCTATCAAGGTGACTTTAAAGCAGCACACACTTCTGTTTTTCATGAGACATGGATGTGATGATTGAAGGTGTAGAAGTAGGATTATGCTGCCCCAGGGCCCCAAAAGTAAGGCAGAATAATATGTGATGCTAATAAACATTTGCATCAGTATGTGCCGTCACTCAAGCTGCTCGATTAACCAATCAGGGGGCCCTGTTGTGAGGCGGGGCCATAATTTACTTGGAGACGTTTCACAGCAAACCTGGGGCCAGATTTTATGTGCATCGTCCTTCTTCTTGTTCTCTGGGAGTCTCTGCAGAACCGCATTAAGATGCATGTTCTACTGTGTGCACTATACTCAGCTGAGTGAGATGAAACAGCCTGTCAGGGCCCAGAAGTGATTTTTGTCCCAGATTTTTGCAACTACTGAATTCTTCCATTATCAGTTAATCTTCTGATTCATTTCTTGACTAATTGATTAATGATTTGAGCTATAAAAAATACCTATTGCTCTTTTCCCTACCCAGAGGCAGTGTCTTCAAATGTTACGTTTTGTAAGAGCGGTGGTACAAAACCTAATTTTCAATTCTGTGAAAAGGAGAAAAGCTGCAAATATTCACAGTTGGGAGTTGTTTCAGCTCTGAATAAAATAAGAAAATGCACAAAAAGTTTCCGTTTGACAAAGACTTGAAGGAGCTTTTGAGTCTGCGATAAAGATCACTTGAAAATCAGGGTAAAAGGAATCATATTTATCCAAGAGTTGAACTGAAATGAACCATTAAATATTTAAAAGGAAAACGCTGATAGCATGGCACGTGATGCCTCAGCTCCCCTGAGGCCATGCAAGATCTCCCAGTTTAAGTGTTATCCCTGTATGTGCCCATTGTGTTCCCTCAGGAGCAGTGTGGAAGCTACACATTCATCCCGTACGTGGTGTCACCTCAGGGTAAAGTGTTTGCCTGCGACGCCACCATGATGACCGGGATCAAAGAGCTGATGCAGCCTAGTTTCCAGCTGGAGCCCCTGCTGACCCTGCTGGTGGAGAGACTGGTGCATCTGCTGAACAACGTGCACCTTCAGTCCAGGTCAGCCTTTAAACTCCAGGACTGCGTGCTTTGCCCAAAACATCGTCATCTCCGATTACACACGTAGTTGGTTATACTGTAAGCTTTCCGCGTGTTTGACTTCGCTCTGCTGACTTGAAATCTGCTCTTTGTGCCGGCAGCGAGTACTTCCGGGAGTCGATCAGGCACGAGATTCGAATGGCGCGGGAGCGTTTCAGCGGCCAGGACCTGAGCGAGGAGTTGAGCCGCATCCAGAAACGCCTGGACAGCGTGGAGCTGCTCACACCTGACATAGTCATGAACCTGCTGTTGTCCTACAGGGACATTCAGGTGTGTTTCTGTGTGTGTAGGGCTACGGCACAGGATTATTTTCTTTATTTATTGATCTTTAAGATATTTGTCCAATTGAGAAATTGATTGTTTGCGTAGACAAATGTGTCATTTAATCTCAGTTTATACTGTTTGAGCAGGATCAGATTGTGTTCCACGTGGGTGTAGATGGTGACAAAAACAGCCACTAAGGTTACTAAAGTTACTGATTGTTAGTAATAAATGATTTAAAGTATTCAGTGTCTGCTGTGAAAATGGTGAATAATACATTGTAACCCTGCACCCTCTTTTCTCAGGACTATGATTCCATAATCAAACTGGTGGAGACTCTGAACAACCTGCCCATGTGTCTGGTAGCAGGACATCAGAACATCAAGTTTCATCATATATTTGCTCTAAACAGGTACCCAGACGCCTCCTACAGCTTTAACAACTTCTCTTAATTAAAGTAGCTTAGTGTTGCTGTGCCACTTTAGCATTTGCCTTGTATGAAGACAATTCAAAGAGCTCATCACTGATTGTTGAACCTTCCCCTCTCAGGAGGAATGGCCCTGGAGATCGCGCTAAGGCGTTGGAGTTAATTCTGCCCATCGTGGAGTCGGGGGGCAAGGTGGCGTCAGACGTCTACTGCCTGTGTGGACGGATCTACAAAGACATGTTCATGAGCTCCGGGTTCACTGATCACTGCAGCAGAGACCAGGCCTGCTATTGGTACATCCATTTTACGCCTTTTGGGCTTTTTTGTGAAACCCTGATTACAAACTAAGTCGGGAAGTTCATTGGTAGCAGGTGATGGTATCTTGATTGGGTATGAGGGGCGTCCTGGAAAGGCTCAGTCATTGTCCTCCTGGTGTTACCGTTGTCCAGTGTTCGAGTCTAATCCACCAGTGCTGTTTGTCTGTCCTTCTTCAGGTATGGAAGAGCTTTTGAGACAGAGCCAACGCTTCACTCGGGCATCAACAACGTGGTCCTCCTCATGGCAGCTGGCCATGAATTTGAAACCTCCATTGAGCTGCGTAAACTCGGTGCTTAACGCGTTCAGACTCTGTCAGATTCAGTGTGTCGTAAAGTTTTTTTTGTATACATCACACAGCATAAACCTTAGGCTTTGCCACTGTGCTGTTATATTTGAACTATTTTTAAGATAAAATGCAATATCCAGAAAAAAACAATTTTATTTTTCTGTCCTAATTTACCATACACTCTTCTTATTGTACGGCTGAAATGAATCACTTTACAGCTAATTTCATGTCTCTCTGCTTTAAGTGCACACTTGCACATTGAGCTGCATTTCACAATACACATGAAGGTATGCTTTTTGGACTGATACAAGCACATCAGCACACACACAGAATTAGTAACATTTCGACTGGCTTATTTTGTGCCAGTGATGCACATAGTATATTTGCAGATAATAGTTTTTTGTTGCTGTATTGATCCTGCTCTGGCTCAGCAGCCTGGAAGCCTGTTAGTGACTCACTTGCTCTGTGTTATTATGTTGCTGTTTAGGTGTGACTCTAAGCACCCTGCTTGGTAGGAAGGGCAGTCTGGAGAAGATGAAGGCCTACTGGGATGTCGGCTTTTACCTCGGAGCCAACATCCTCGCGAATGAATACAGGAAAGTCATCGAGGCCTCTGAAAAGCTCTACAGGCTCAAGGCCCCTGTCTGGTGAGGCTTAGGAACCAGTTCTTGATTAGTAGTAGTCATGCAGATCTGGGCGTTTAGTCATCATCAGGATTCAGTTTGCAGGACAAAGTGTAATTTGGTTGGTTTGAATAAAAAAAGAGAAACCTGTGTGGATCAGAAAGCATTTAGAGAGATTCTAGATTCATTCAGTGTGGATTAATGAGTTAAGTGTGTTTCTTTCAGGTATGTGGCATCCATTATGGAGACGTACATTCTGTACCGCCAGTTTGCCAAACTTCCCGAGGTGAGGTCTCCAAAACAGGACACCATGGACTTCTGGATGGAGCTGCTCCTGCAGACCTGCAAACCCACTGTCTCCACAGACCGCTGCCCAGTAAGACCACACTGAATAAACAATGTAGAAATTTCAGTGTATACGTTGTTTACTGCCTCATCATTCTTCATTTTTGTACTACTCATTGTTTGTGTTTGTATATTCAAACATAACTGGCCAATAAAGCTGATTCTGATTCCGACAGCTTCAGCAGTAACCGTGATAATAAAGAGAGAAGCATGTGTTAATCTGAAAGCTAACACACACCACTGTCATACTGTTACACTATGGAGGAATGTGGTCTGGAAATGATGGAGGCAGTTTTGACTTCCCATTAGAAATAAATGACAAACCAATTATGTGATTCTAAAATATTGAATTTTGACTTGCTGCTTTCCAGGTGCTTATTCTGGAGCCAAGCAAAGTCCTCCAACCATCCATTGTGTGTGTGAGCGAGGAGGACGAAAATCGCACTGTCCAGTTGAAACATGTCACACCTTTAAAGGTATGTAAACCCTCTGCCCCCCCCCCCCCACACACACACACACACCCTGGAGCCACCTTCTATTATGCATGCATGTTCATGAGTATCTGACAGACATGCAGACTGCAGAATAAATTGCATAATATCAGGAAGAACCAGCATTTCTCACACGGCTCCGCGGCCCTGTGAATGTTTAATCAGGTGCGTGTGTGGGTGTGCTCTCGGGCTGACTTCATACCTCAGGGTTGTTTACTTTATTCCTCTTGCAGACGCAAGTGCATGCAAATAAAAGCTGCTCTGTCACAGGTCACGCTCTGTGACGCTCGGCAGTCATACTGTCTGTGTCCTGTGTTTTAACAGAAAGGCTTACACCAGTGGACTTTCCCAGCTGCTGCAATTCGGGGAGTGAGGTAAAGTGGAGCACGGCGTGTGCTAACGTCTCTCACATATCTGCTGTCGGTTGTGGGTGTGGTCGGGCCTGCAGCAAAGTCAGAAGACCCAAAACATGCAGGTTGTCTGGGAAACCTTGGCTGTCAGTCAGACTTTTCCTCTCAGTCTGCTTTCAGGCTTCTTTTTTGTTTTTTAGGCTGCTGATCAGGCCCGCTGTGTACTTTAGTCTGGTTTTCTCTGCCAAGTTGCTTCTTGGGCAATTTTCAGCGAAAAATGGTCAGCTGCTGGGTCAGTTAAAAACAGCAAACAAACAGATTGAACTGTGTTTGGGGAAAGATAAAGTTTTTTTTCTTTTTTTTGGGGGGGGGGCGCAGGCGCATTGCTCTTCATCAGAATTTCCTGAGCTAATCACTTTTCTCAGGTAGTCCTTTGTAATGCCAACATTAACCAGTGAAGTGGTTAATAGATACAGTCCATTTTAATTTGTTTCAGCCGGATTTCTTCTGTATACAGTTTTGGTCACAGTTACACATTTTCTCAACAAATAAATGAGGGACAAATGACTATTTGAGGACTTAAAATCTGTATTTGCTTTCTCCCCTCTAAAGTGCTTCGAAGATTGATGAGCGGAGCTGCTTCCTGTATGTCCACTACAACTCAGATGACTTCCAGCTCTGCTTCCCCTCTGAGCTTCACTGTAAAGGGTGTGTTCTTTTTTTTTTTTTTTTTTTTGCTCGGATGTGACTCAGATCTGGCACAAATCACATGGAATCTGATCTTTTTCAGTCTGATTTTGGGCAAGTTTCATACGCAGTGTTACATCAGATACAGGCTTGATTTGTTGCAATGCGACCTCAGTCTGAACAGTCCTGCTGGAATTCAGTTCGACTTTTTGGGAGTCATTGGGTTAGTGGAGACAGCAGGCAGAGGAACAGCCAGGTGATAGACCTCACTGTATTGGAGTGACTCTCTGTACAAGCAAAACTTCAGGATTTGTATCCTAACTGCACTGTCGTTCTCACAAGAAGCCATAATTAAAATTCTGGCTGGCTTCCACTGAACGGAGCTGATTAATAGAACCGGAAACACTGACTTGAGTGGCCTCGTGTTTACTTCTGTACGACAGCGTGCTGCATGTGACGTCTTTGTTGTTGTTCTTTTGAGCCTGAGGGTCCGTTGAGGACCATGAGCAGCTCTGATATTGGCCACGTTTTAAAAAATAATGTGAACAGCCAAACAAAATGAGCTGGATCCGAGCAATAATCCGAATTTAGCTTGAAGGCTTGTAGTGTGAATTTAAGATACAGTGTGTATGCGTGTGCGTGCGTGCGTGCGTGCGTGCGTGCGTGCGTGCGTGCGTGCGTGCGTGTGAGGCTGTCAGAATGATTGGCTGATGAAGATGAACAGACCATCATCGCAGGGTGCAGGAAGATAATTAGAGGTCTCACTTTGCAGTGTTGTAAGTCTGGTGACCTAGAGAACTGAGTGTGATGTAATTACACTGTATGAGTCATTTTTCCTTCACTGCTTTCTAGGAAATCCCCCTAGGACAGACTCGACAAGTGACTCTTTCACTTGTACCAAATCACAACTTCAAATCAACCTCCTGTGCTATCTGCCACTGCAGATGGATTCCGTTTTGAGACATCCACTGCTGAAATTTCTAAATTACACAATTTTCCTGATACAATATCCTGATTACTCAGGATTATACAGTGTTACTTGGAACCTCCTGCCAAACAAAAATACCTGTAAAAGTGAAACTATCTGCGTGGCTACATACTGCTTGGAGAACGTTAAGTTGGAAATGTATTTTGTGATTCGTGTCAAGTGATCCCTTAAAGGTGCGCTGTGAGCATGGGTTAATTATCTCAAGGTAACAAAGCTCGCTTTCTCATGATAATGGCTCGATTTATCTCACCAGCTCGAGTAAATAAAAGGCCGACTTCTCAAGATAATGAGATACGTTATCACAAGAAAACAGCCGTTCCACTCGCAGTCGTATTACACAGTGTGCATTTTCATGTGCCAGTATTAGAAAGCTGAATGAAAACATGCAAACACGGTGAGATGAAAAACAGGGATCTAAGCTGTCTCGTGTGTGTGGCATGTTGGATTAGTGGAGAGCTGTGGTCAGTATATGTGCATCTGTTTGAGCCATGGTGAATTTCTGCCTGTGTTCGATCAATAATGAGCTCTCCTTGATTTGACATTTCCACCTTAAATCATTTGCTGCAGTTGTCGAGATGGCATCTCTGCATGCTGACGTGGCGCTCCCGATTTTCAGGAAACAACCTTTTGTTTTCCTTTCCTTTTTCATTCTTTCGTTTTCTTGATAACGGGTTGATTATTTCATCATTCTGAGAAATCAGTATTTAAAAAAAAAACAAAAAAAAACTGCAAGCACAGACGTTCTCAGCTTTTAATTATTATTTTACTTCATTTCAATGTGACATAAAAGGTACAGCATCAAAGAATATGACCTGAAAAAACAGAAAAATAAAGAAAAAAGATTTAAAAACGACAATAGGAAATACATCTATGGAGTTGTTGATATGACAGACTGGACTCTGTGTGCATACAGGCCTGCTGTGTTCAGTGTGATGTGCACAGAGGTGTGAAGAGGGCGTCTCACTGCTGGTGTGAAACTGCTTCAGCACTGTGCACCTTGTCGACACTCATGCACGAGCATCTTCATGTGCACTGTATAAACAAAAGTCAAAAACCCCACAGTACCGAACCATAACTCTATTTATACATTCAGACATTTACTTTCCACAGGGACACCTGATGCTGTTGGTGCTCTTCACTGTAACAGATATTCCCTGAAAGGTTATGTAGCATATTGTCATCTACATTAACGTCTTCTCACACTCTTCTCTCTCTAGTTTCTGCGAGCTGGTTAACTCTCTGCTTCAGCAGGCTGAGGACCCTGCTCAGGATCTGGACCACCTGACCGAGGGAATACTAGAGGTCAGTCACAGTCCTCCATCCCTCTGACGCAGAGTGTGTCCTGGTTTAGGTCCGACTCGCCTCAACAAGTAGAAAACAACTGCTGAGTGGAAATCAACTTCTTGGGAGCACAAACGTTCTCATAATGAATGTGGAAAATATGACTTGCGTCTAGTATCTGTATGAATAAATAAATACATTCCTATTTAATTTTAGATTTATTCTCCGAGGCCCCTGAATCAAACATCTGTTCTCTCACTCTCTGTTCTCCTTTCCTCTGCCTGTGTTTGCTTGTGAAATTCCTCCGATGCTCCTGCTTTCAGCCGTCGCATTTTCCTCATTTCTTTCTGCAGTACATCTATGAGACCAATGAGAATGGCGACAAGGTGGTTCTGGGTAAGGGCACGTACGGCGTGGTGTACGCTGGGAGGGACCTGAGCAACCAAGTACGCATCGCCATCAAGGAAATCCCTGAGAAGGACAGCACGTAAGAGAAACCAACACTGTTTTTCATTCAGCCATCGCTTACTGGGGACACAGAGCTGCACTCTTTCTCGCATGAATGTTTTTTCCTTAACAGGAAAGGACTTGGAGGAGATGACTCTCACTAGATCCCCAGCGCTCTTTAGGAGTCTTGAGGGAGATGGATGAGTGTTTATACTTGTCACTCTTTGTTACTCTGCAATCTGCACAAAGATCTCAGGCTTAAATAAAGAGTTCCATCAAATGAAATGTGATATTTAAATCGCTTTCCAAACATTTGCCGAACCTCTCCGTTTTAAAGGCACAGCACAGTATTTATCTTATCTATCGCTCCTCTGCTGTTGGAATTATCAAGCTGCACGCTTATCAAGCAGAGAAATGAGGTGTCAAATGAGCCGCGTTGCCATGATAACCCACATGTAAAGTGAGAAAATAGGGAAGATCCTCTTAACTGCAGCCAATGAGAGAGGGGGGAAACCCTTTTAGTGTGTTGCAATAGCTGCTGTCATGTGACTAAATGCATAAAGCATTTTTAAGCTTTCAAAGTTGGACTTTAAGCAATCGACTTCCCTTGAACATTTCATTTATGTGTTTAAAACACAAGCCTGATCGTTGTTCAACCCTGCTACATTCTTTCTACCAGCTGTATACTAATAGAGGATCTGAGAAGAATCTTATTTGACTAACACAAAATAAAATGCATGTATCTGAGAGGAAGTGGAGTCAGTCATGCACAGTAAAGAGCAATTAGTTTATTGATTTTTTTCTACTAATAATAACTGGTTTCATTTGGAATCGTGAGCTTCGACATACACGGTTTAAGTGTGTGAATGTTTGTCCGTCCGTCTGTCCGTCCGTCCGGCATATTTTAACATAATGAACTATCACGTGGGACGTTGTTTTGTTGACCGAAACCTCATCGTCGCATTTTTATTCCTCTGTCTCTCCCAGGTACTCCCAGCCCCTCCATGAGGAGATAGCACTGCACAAGAGGCTAAAACACAGAAATATTGTCCAGTACCTGGGCTCTGTCAGTCAGGAGGGTTTCATCAAGATCTTCATGGAGGAAGTACCCGGAGGTATGCATCCTAAAACTTCAGCTGTCCATTAGTGGACATCCTTAGCTAAACCTGCACACACTCACCGCCTGATATAAAATTATAAAACAGTATATGAAGAAATTGTTAGTCGAAAATGACAACTTGCAGCATTAAGCTGTCTTTCCAGAACCAGCTAAAATAAGTCACTGGCTATATTAAACCAGAAAATCAAAAAATTTTACACAGTGTGATAATTTAAACTAGTCTAGTCTGACGAGCACTCAAAGCGCTTTTACAGCACAAGTCTGCGTTCATCCACATGCATTGTACATGTAATCTACAAACCAACAAAAAATGCCTATACGTTGGTATATTACTAACGTAGCTCGCCACATGAAGTTACACTATTTGAAACTTTTCCTGGAATAAAGAGGAGGGACATGCAAAGAAGCCACGTCTTGATTCCTTTGAAGCGCCGGCACAGGAAGCCCTGCCCCTGCTTTCATTGTGCATTTCCCCTGTAACTGTGCAGCTTTGTTACAGGATGATGTCTTTTTAACCATCAAGGAAGTCTGCGTCTGTCCTGTGCTCAGATTTGTAAATGTGATTGTGCAACATCTACTGGAAGCTAGCTTTAAGACAGTGGGTGGTTCCACAGACCTTCCACTCACCGGGGAAAAATCTCCCCCGACAATGGCGTGATTGTCAGATAAACATCTCAAGATATGTGAGCTATTCCAACCCTTAGCTCAGTTTCATATTTCCAGATGTTGTTGAGAAATAACTTCCTTTTCAACAATGACAGAAAATTGTATTTCTTCCGGTCTGGCACTCAGAGTAGGAATGATGCCATTGTTTGTTGCCATCTCTGCCTTCATGGACATTTTCACTGCAGGATTCGGGTCTTAGAAATTGATCAGCTTATATGATTTTACATTACTGCTTATAGGAAGCTTGTCATCTCTCCTGCGCTCCAAATGGGGTCCTCTGAAAGACAACGAAGCCACCATCATCTTCTACACCAAACAGATCCTCGAGGGGCTCAAATACCTTCATGACAATCAGATCGTCCACAGAGACATTAAGGTGATGATAACAGAACGTAGCTTTATGCTATGAGACAGTAGCTTTGGTGAAATGTCTGAATGTGGATCATTTTTCTGTCCTGCAGGGGGACAATGTCCTGATCAACACCTACAGTGGAGTGCTGAAGATCTCTGACTTTGGAACCTCGAAACGATTAGCAGGGATCAACCCCTGCACTGAGACGTTCGCTGGTAAGATGCTGTGTGTGTTAAAGCATTTATGGCTCCTGCTTGTTTCGCACACTTTGACACAGCGATCCCCATTTATAGATATAACTGCATTATTGAGAAAAGATGTAAGGCAAGGCAAGGCAAATTTATTTGTATAGCACAATTCATACACTAGGCAATTCAAAGTGCTTTACAGAAGCATAAAAATACATTAAAATCACACATTTCAAAGAAAGAAAGAAAGAGAGTAGAAGAGAATAGAAAAATAAAAATAAAATACAATTAAAGGAAAATTAAAGACAGAAGCCAGTAAAAGACAATAATTTAGCATTTAGAATGATTAAAACCATTGAGCAAATACATTTACTTTAAGTAAAAGCTGTAGCAAATAATAATGTTTTGAACCCTGATTTACATGAGCTGAGACTTGGTGCAGACTTCAGGTGTGCAGGGAGAATGTTCCACAGGTGAGGAGCATAATAACTGAAAGCTGCTTCACTTTGTTTGGTTCTCATTCTGGGAACACACAATAGACCTGTCCCTGATGACCTGAGGGGTCTGGATACCGCATATGGAGTTAATAAATCTAGAATATATTTTGGTCCTAGACCATTTAATGCTTTGTAGACCAACAGTAAGATTTTAAAGTCTATTCTTTGACTCACAGGAAGCCAATGTAGTGATCTGAGGACTGGTGTGATATGGTCCATTTTTCTGGTGTTTGTAAGGACTCGAGCAGCAGCATTTGGATCAGCTGTAGTTGCCTAATTGATTTTTTGTTTAGGCCAGTAAAGACTCCATTGCAATAGTCCAACCTACTGAAAATGAATGCATGAACCAGTTTCTCCATGTCTTCTTTGGACAGACATCCCTTGATTCTGGTTATATTTTTCAAGTGGTAGTAGGCTGATTTGGTAATCAGCTTTAAATGGCTGTTAAAATTCAGGTCTGAATCAATAATTACACCAAGATTTCTGGCTTTATCTGTTGTTGTCAGTGACATGGAGTTTAGTTGAGCACTGATCTTTGACCTTTCATTTTTGGGACCAAAAACAATCACTTCTGTCTTATCTGCATTAAGCTGAAGAAAATTCTGGCACATCCACTCATTGATTTGATGAATACACTCATTCAGTGAAAGTAAGGGACTGTAGTCATGTGATGACACAGAAATATAAAGTTGTGTATCATCTGCATAAGTATTTTTGTATTTTATAATGTAATGTATTTTTATCTGTGAACTGATCACAGCAGTTGCATTTCATTGACTTGTATAATGATTTTTCAACAGGAACTCTCCAGTACATGGCCCCAGAGATTATAGACCAGGGGCCTCGGGGTTATGGGAAACCGGCTGATATCTGGTCCCTTGGGTGCACTATTATAGAAATGGCAACAGGCAAAACACCCTTCCATGAGCTGGGAAGTCCTCAGGCCGCCATGTTCAAGGTATGTATGGGAAAGGTGTAGTTTATGTAGGCACATGCAATACATTCATAGAAGGATAGTTAGAAATTTGCCAAATACTCATATATATTTTAATGGAAGTGGACATCAGAGAGGCTTTGAGGACAAATTGTAAAAGTTAACTCTTAACTGTTCATCTAGCACCACTGTGAGGTTGGCATTTGTGGTTTTGAGTGAAATATCTCAACAACTATCGAATAGATTGCCTTGAAATTTTGGACAGACGTTCATGTCACTAACTTTACATCTAGCGCCATCATCTGGCCAAAATCTTAACTTGTCTTGTCTTGTTTGTTCTTTTTTCCTCCCCATATACCTACCTACCTAACTAGTGACATTCCCATCAGCCTCAGCTGTACTGTTTAGTTCTATTTAACAAATGCTAACCAAGAGCAGCAACGAAGGCAAATATTGGCATGTTAGCATTGTTATTGTGCACATAAGCTCATGTGGATGTTCGCTTTTAGCTCAGAGCACCACTGTGCCTAAAGCTGTGTTCACCTCAGATGGGAGGGCTAGTAGAGATGAGACCACCACTGATTTACAAAGGTGGATGTGTGAGTGTGACAGTATAACATCATATCCATTAAATATGGGATCGTCACATTCAATGATGATCTTTTGCTGATGTGATATTTGATATTTGTTATTGGATGTTGACGTGAGTGCTGTTTGCAAGTCAGAAACTGTGGTAAGAAATTACCATAACACGAACGCGGCGTCAGTGCAGCTTCCCTGAGCCACAAGCACGGCTGTAGACTCTTTTTGGCATCTTCAGTCTTTTCTCTTCTAAAGCACACCATCCCAAAGTAAAGTTGAATAAATGAACAGAAAATATTTCCTTTTAATTGTCACTGATGCAATCTCAAACTCAATCCCATCAAGGTGGGCATGTTTAAGATCCACCCCAGGGTTCCAGAGTGCATGTCGGACGCGGCGAAGGGCTTCATCATGAACTGCTTCACGCCGAACCCGGACGACAGAGCCACAGCCACAGAGCTGCTGATGGACACCTTCCTCAGGTCGTCGCCCAGGAAGAAGGCCAAGGCTCTGCAGGAATCAGAACCCAAAGACTGCCTTTCTGCTGGTGAAGCTTCAGCGCACATCTGATCCACACACTGCTCTTCTTTCTCATACGTGTTGCATGTTTATCTAAATCGCTTCCTATTCTCATTACGAAATCTTCTGTTGTTATTGCACCTGTTAGGGCACCTGTGTGGAAAGTGGTATCATGAAACCTGGTAAATGTCTGAGATTTTAAACACTTTTTTGCAGACTATCAACGCAGCCTGTCTGTGCCTGTCTCCATCCTTGTGGAGGACACTGATTCGTACTCGGACTCAATCGACCTGTCCTGTTCCCTGGACCTCAGGAGGCCCCAGTCCGCCCTCAGAGCAGATGAAATCTCTGATAGCCCACCCAGCACCAGCGGCTTCCTGCCGTAAGTCAGATTATTGCTCAAGGGAAGACGAAAGCCTTGTATCAGTCATGGTTCTACAGGATCTTACGTCAGTGGCAAACCACACTGAGGTTTCAGTCAGATAGTTTGGTGAGGCTGCATCCTGTGTAGGCATAAAAAGGAGGGCATAATGCCACTACATCAAATGCCAAAATCTACAGTACCATGTATTTTCACTTAAGAAATAACCCATAGATTACACATGAAATGATGATATCCACATATACATTTCTTTAACTTGGTTTTTTATCTTTACCCCTTGATCTGCTGCGACTGATCTCTTCGTTGCCCTCTGCTGTGCAGAATACCGGGTTACTCTCCATCAGAAATGTGCAGCCCAGCCGCAACAGAGGAGAATATTGGTCTTTTTATGCTGAGGAAGGACAGTGAAAGGAGAGCCACACTGCACCGAGTCCTCACCGACTACATCAGTCTTGTCGTCTGTAATATACAGGAGTCTGTGCCTCAGGTGAGTGAAGAAAAGTCACGACAGCACAGGTTAAAACACTGTGAAGCATAATAACTGCATGGCACCACATGTGTACATATATGTAACATACGTAACATATACAGTACATAGAATTGTCTCTTTTTTTTGTCTGAATATTTAACAAGGACAGATAAACCCTGTGACGCAGGGTGACTGCAGAAGATGTAATGTTTACAGGGAATCTGACTAAAGCTACACTGAAGCTGCTCACTCAATTCAGGTTAAAAGAAGTAAATAAACAAATGGATAAGACAGATTCAGAATGCAGATGCTATTCATCAGTATTGGCAAACTAACTACTAGCAAAGACAACACGTATTAATGATAATCTACATGCAGTAATCCTGAATGTCGGGGTCCCCTCTTACTTTGATAGAACTTAAATTGTCCAGATGTGTTGTTGCACTGTTGGCATTGCCAAAATCCAAAAATATGCACCTCTGTGAGATCAGACAGTCATTGCATGACTGTCAGCAGTGCAAAATTAATATTGAAGTTGGCTTGAAAGGTAGTAATTATGAGCCCAGGGACATTTTTGCCAACTTATTTCACACTGAGTTTGACATTTGTTTTCCACTTAAAAGCTGTTGTGTCTTATACACGGAAATATTTTCCCCCAGATTTGTAGACTTTAAGGCATCCTCCCCAATCTGTTTTATGCAAGATTTAAGAGATAATAGTTCGGTTTTATTGTACAAATTTAAATACCATACTGATTAAACTGTTAGAATCTGCAAAACGTTTTGTGAGCTTATTTCCTATGTTTTTTTTGAGCAAAGAGCCACAACTCTGACTTCAGAGGCTTAATATAGAGGAACAAAGGTCACTGGGAAATTAATATTCCTGGTAATATTGTTATTTATATCACATCTTTACATTTTGAGTTGCTATTATTATGAGACAGTTAAGTCTAAGTAAAAACAACAGGAGTGAAGTTTTTTTCTCTCTCTCTCTCTTGAAAGCATGGCGATGGATCATCACTAACTGCAGACCACATCACCGAGCTCATCAGCTGCTTGCGAGACTACATCCGCTCCCCGGACAAGAAGCAGCTGACCAGCAGCCTGCTGGACCTCCGAGCTACGCTGCTCAGTGCCGCAGTGTCACTAAACAACCTGCAGGTGGTGCTGTTCAGCTTCCAGGATGCAGTAAGTTACCTCAGAGTCAACACACAGACTTCCCTGGTGGTTGTTCAGCTGTCGGCTCTATTTTTGGGTGGAACATCACTCTGCTCACAATCGCTTTGAACTGTCTGCTCTGTGCGTAGGTGAAGAAGGTGCTGAGGCAGCAGCAGGTGAAGCCTCACTGGATGTTTGCTCTGGACAACCTCCTCAGGCAGGCGGTACAGGACGCCATCACTGTGCTCCTACCAGGTGGAGCTCCATCTTTGATTTTATATGTTCAGTATAAGTTTGGGTTAAATGCATGGAAAGACAATCGGATATTAGAGGACAAGTTTGGCAGCGGGTGTGACATTTCAATTTCTCTTGTTTATTTACATTTTGGCGATTCCAATCGTTTATATAGTCATTGTCTATTTTCCCATCCCCCTTCCTGCCTCTCAGAGCTGAAACTCCAGCTGCAGTCCTCGTTTGAGATAGAGGACAGCACTCCAGAGGAGGAGCAGTGCGCTGACCCGGACACGCCTGTAGTTAAAGTCCCTGACCAGCTGGAGGCGCCAGCATACATGCAGCAGACAACACCCAACAACGAGATCCCGCTCACAGCCAGCCCCAACTACCCTGCAGACCTCGTCCTCAACCCCGAATGCCCCCTCAGTGAGAAACTACGAGACCTACGACTAGAGACCATAGGGTAACATTTGTTGTTTTATTTATCATTTATTCATATTCACTGGTGGTTTTTGAGATTCTGTGATGAACAGCAGTTTTCATTTATCCGTGAAGCATTTACTTTTCAAGGCTACAGACATTTAAAATTTAAATGAAACGTTTTTGCTGAGAGAAAAATAGAAAGACCTCTAATGCTAGGCTTACAAGGTGATTAGTAGAAATTTTGAGCTGCACTGCTTTCTGCTGAGTGATGATGGCTGTTTGTGCCCCAGACTGCTGAGTCAGCTAAATGAGAAGGAGAGAGAGTACCAGGAGCTGCTGAGGAACTCTGTCCAGAGGAAACAGGAACAGATAGATGCCCTGAGGAAGGCAACCATCACTGAAGGTAACGTATTTACTTTAACAGTTTGTTACATCCACGTAGATATTACAAGACCTGATAGTGTGTGTGTGTATCAAGATGTTTAGATCATCATGTGTGCTTGATCAAGACAGTTCAGATACTGTAGTTAGTAGTTAAACTGTTGAAGAAAAAGTCTATCAGATAGCAGACAAATGCAGAATATTCCCCAGATTTATGATCTATCACCCGACCTGATGGTGGCGCAAGACAGTTCGGGGAATGTGAGCTTGCTTTTCATCATAGTGGTTGTAATGTTTCAAATACACACTTATGAATTTGGGTTAATTAAATATAATTCTTTATTATCTACTGTAACAAAGCTTGGTTAAAATGAACATCCAGTATCTTGTGTCTACCAAATACAAGATAGCTTACAGGGAGGAATGGTAGTCATTGCTGCCCCCTGGTGGTTGGGAGTGGTAGTAGCTCATATCGCTGTGGTAATAATGGGTTTAATGGTAGATAAAATCTGACAGTTGTCCCGTATTGTGTAACAGCAACACTAAATATATGTATGTGTGCATTAATAAGAGAATTGAAACAGACCTTTAATGCAAAAGTTACTTTCTCGAGTAGCTGATTATTTTTATATGCAGTAAATGGCGATGTAATTCAGTACAAACACTGCTTAATATAATACTTCAATGTCATATGTGTGTTGACAGGGTCAATCAAAGGCAGTGGTGCAACTACATTGTAGGAACCCACAGTCCTTGTTTAGCCAAAATTAGCCAAAGCTAATATGTGTTTTTGTCAGTCTGAATTAGGCGCATCAATTCGGCATCAATTGCAGCTACAGTTTGTACCTTCACAGGACGTATCCTTCCACTGTGGTTCAGCAAGGAAACGCTGTCCATGGAAACACAAACAGAACTGGGTATTAAAAGAACGAAATTTTGGAATAGACCCACTTGGTATCTCATATGACATACTGATATAGGCTTTCTTCCATTAGCTTTGACTTTGGTGTGTCGAAACATACCCATCCAGTACTGCAGCAGGTTAAAACAAGCATTCAGGAATATTTGCGTTTTCTGTTTGATCTGGGTTGAATGTCATCATCAAACCTTTAAAGCCAGTGTGATTCTCCCTGCTTGTAACATCTCGTAAAGAAAATATATGAAATTAAAATGCCGGAAGTTCAGTAAAAGGTGACAACGTGAGTACCTAAGAGTTGGTACAAGCTCAGCTTGTAGTGTGGTGATTAACCGCACAAGCTGCAGCATGACTATTGCTGCATCAAGGGACCAAGCCCTGTTTGGATTATCAATACACTGAGTGATTCTCATTACGGTTTCTTAACACTTGTACCAGTCAATCCCCAGCACGCCTCAGCTTCAGGCTCTGGATTTCTGCCTGACTGGTTTGTGTCAGAGGCGTAGACCCTCCTATCATCAGTTAATGTGCTCAAACTTGACTTGACGGGTGGTTAATGATTTTACGTCTGCCTGCAGAAACGCTATAAACGCATGCTGTATTTGTCACATCAACACCGTGAGATTCTGTGGGTCTGTAATTCGCACCAGGCCGCCTGAACGGTTGTGATCTCTGAATATTATAGATGTTGGATTGGCTTCACGGACCAGCTCGAATCAAGAAGCGAAGGCTATGGTGCGTTGGCTCAAGTCCATCCCTGTAGATCAAGACACTATCAATAAGGTAAACTTTTATTTCTTTACTCCTGAGGCTGGCTGGATTACTCATCCTCCCACTGTTAATCCACGCCTGTGTGATCCTGTTTTCCAGTTGCTCTCTCATGAGTTCACCTTGGACTGTCTCCTCCACATGGCCTCCAGGGATGACTTGATGTACTGTGGAATAAGGTGAGCCGTCTCCACACATCACCCTCACGCCATCTGTCCACACAGAGACGTAAGAAGGGATTACCCTCAGACGTGGTGGTGCAGAAAAGATGCTGCCTCGTTAGCTTGAGTTTCATCAAAAAGCAGCAGTGGTGTTTGAGGCAGCTCATTCGTAACGCTGTGCTGAAATACTGTTTCAGGGGTGGCATGCTGTGTCGGGTCTGGGCAGCCATCACCGCTCGCAGGAAGACCCAGCTCAGCACGCACAATGAGGACAGCGAGGACACTCTTCTTTAATGGCTGCTGATGTTGTGCATCAAAGGACAGATTTATTGACAGGCTGGTCCCGTGTCATCCGGAGGAAGCGAGGCAGCGGTGAACATAACTGACTTTGCAGGGAGCTGATGTAAAGCAGGATATATTTTGAACTTTGAATGTGATTTTTTTTTTTAAGACACTGACCACTTCTTCCAGTTTTTCTCCTTGTAAAAAGTTAGATCTTGCCAGCATGTTACATTTTCTCAGGGCTTTGGCAAGTGGGACTATAATTATGCCATCGTAAAAAACTGCTTAGTGGAGTATTGATTTGTCTGCAAACACATTTAATGTTATTTTAATGGTGCCTTCAGATGATGCTATTTCACTGTGTTTTAAAGAAAACTTAGCAGGACCTAAGTTATTCAGGGTGTACTGTATTTAAGATGAATGTCTGTGCATTTTAGAGAAAACACACATATTATTTGTACTGTATATCCTGTTAAAACTCGTTCAGATAATAAACAGGAGCCTTAAATCTCTCAGACTGGCTTGTTATCTGCATGCAGCCATTTTTTTTTTTTTTGCAACAGGGAGGATTTTTTTTGAGGGAGTGACGTAGGCTGGAAGAAGTGATGAACAGTGTTAAAATTCCACACGTGTTCCCTCATCTGTTTTCACAATGTTGACATCTCCATAGAAACAGCGACTTTGTGTGTGTGTGTCTGCGCGTGTGTTTTATTGTGCTTCTTCTGTGGAGGTCTGCTGTTTGAGTTTTAGACTTCTAAGTGGGGGCTTTTTTTTCTGGTAAATCATTTTTGTCTAGTCCTCATTTCTTTAAGTTTTAAAACTTGGACTTTAGAAGTCGGGCTTGAGTAATGTTAGAAATGGAGATTAAGGGGTGGAGGGAAAGGCCAGGATCAGTTAGGGGATGAAGCAGGAGGTGAAAACATTTCACGTGTAGAAAAAGATGTTTGTGCTGTGTCATTTTTGTCGAGTAATCTCAGTGGTCCTGTGTGAGATCAGATGAGGTTCATTATTTTTGATAAGCTAAACAGTGTCTGCATGTCAGATCCTGTGCTCTGTCAATAAGGATATGACTCCATTGAGAGACTGGGCTCACTAAAGATATTAGTAATGTCTTATTTGTGATTTTGGTTTGCTGTAACACTGATTTTAAAGCATGTGTTCATGTTGCTTTAACATGGCCTTGTGTGACCTGGTGTTCCCATTTGAGAGCAACAATTTAGTAACTGAAATATTACAACCCAAATATGATTTAGTATTTAAGTATTTTTATATGTGTTCATAGTGCCTCACCATACATGCTGTCAAGCAAATAATTAAAATCAGCTGCAGTGTGCACAACAGCAACTGCTATAATTTTAAACTGGCCTTTCCCTTTTTCTGTGTTCACAGATTTATAACATCATTTATTCCTTCAGCATCATAAGATCAAAAAAAAATCTCCATCCCCTTTGGCCAAAAAACTGCTTAGGCCTCTCACAGCGGAGAACACCATCTTTGATTTACCTCTGCAATAATTTAGAGCGCTGAATAAATCAGAAGGTGGAGGGACAATAAGTCAGGCGTCTTCCTCCCATGTCCTTGCATGATTGTCAGAAAGGAAATGAATACACCTTTTTTTTTCAACTAAATTTGGCACCATCCTGTCTCCTCACTCCACTACCCCCACACAGCATCATGAGCTAATATCCTGAACTTTAATGGTGAACTAGAATGTAAAGTGGCTGTTGTCATGTTTGACACACTAATGCTAATGTGCTAGTGCCCTACAGTTGCAATGCAGGCAACAGCTGCCACCTCAAACTCATTTCCTTTTACAGATAATTGAATGTAATGTGAGTGCAGCCCCCCGAGTCTCCCTTATTCTAATAAGATTTATAACACAATAGCATTAGGATTGTCTGGCTAATAGGATGCAAACTGTTTGCTTTGATAAGACATTATGGTGCAATGAGTCAGTGTCAACAGGCTCATGTAGGAGAATTGATCTATTTGTAATGGCGAGAGTACACAGTCAAGGTTACAGCGATTCTCAGTGTTCACACAGACCATACTTTTGTCCTAAAGCTTGCGTTTATCCTCTAATCATTATGATGGATTTAGCGTTTCTAGTCACATTCTGTAGCTTTCTGCATGTCAGAGGAAGCGGCGGACTATGAGGAAATCGTGTTTGTAGTGTCTTTAGTGTTCTTCCTTCTCTAGTCTACAGTAAATCCCTCCATCTCTGTTCTGTCTGGGGGGTGGAGGTAAGCCACTGATAGGCAAATAATGAGGGCTGCTGTCAGGGGGATTTTGGCAGGGTCTCGGGGGGATTGAGGACACCACACTGGGAGGCCCACAACCTTGGGGATTACTGAGCTCACCCTTTTCCTCGCCAGCTCCCGTGGGACGGGTCACCCCACTGTCCTGGTCTCAACTTGTGCCAACATGCACGTGGAATGCTAAATTTGACCATTCCTTGCAGGATTGGATTAAAAATGCAGCAGCGCGGATGCAGCCTGAATCAGACTTTTGCTTCCGCTCCGAAGAGCAAATCGTGTCTCTGGCCTTGAGTGCACCACCGTTTCTTGTTAATTACCAATTCATCATTTGCTTTACAGCGCATCATTAACAACAGAGCTCACTAACAAGCTGGCTGCTTCTTTTATTGAGGTCTGTATAATGTGTGCACTCACACGCTTGCCTGCCTGCAGGTTTACTATATGCACACACAGATAAGGTCATTGACATTCTCAGTTTTTCTTTGCTAAATTGCCACCTCTCTCCCCACCATACAGCCTTTTGTACAGTGCAATGGAAGTGTGCAACATGATCACATGACAGCAAGATTATGAACACATTCTTTGCATTGCTTCCACTCCCCTGAATGTTGATAACACTGTACTGGAATTTTGGCTTGCATATAAATAGTCTCATCCAGTCTTGTATTACCTCACAGAAACTTGAGGCTCGCCAGTATTTGTTATGCACAGTCACTGTCATTCAGAGATTTGATTTAAGAAATGCTTTTGCCACATGCGCTGCCAATTGCTGCTGCAGTATTTGTCATGCCTTGATAGTGATTTAACTTCTCTTCATGACCCTTGGGAAGAGGAGGGAATAATCTTACAAGCAATTAACTGGTAGCCAATAGTGTCATTTTATCTCCTTTGTCCAACTCTGGCTCATTTGGGAAAAGAATAGCCTATAAGTAAAAAGTGCAACCCTGCCACGGTTGATTGACAGCCATGATGGTTCCAGCTGAACAGAAATATTCCCTCGCCAGTCTGAGGCATATATAATTAATCCTGGCTATAATCCAGGGAGTTGAATTAAAACAACTAATCCTATACGTGTGTGTGTGCATACACATGTGTATGAGCATGTGTGTGTGACAAAGCTTCACTGGGGCTTGACCTCAAGACCTCTCACCCTTTGTTTATCTCTGCTGTGTTTGTCGCTCTGATGGCCCATCCGTATGACACTGATTCAGTGATTTCTATCACACAGGGGTGACCTTGTGACTTTTTAGTATTAATGAGACCTTTCCAAAGGTGACAAAGGAAATGGATGAATTTGCACTAATGTTGTGAAAGTTGGAAGTGCAATCTATTTTTTGTGTGTATGAAATAAAATGTGATTTGAAACCTTTTGCAAAGTAAAATCTTCTCTGATCTAATTACAAATGAATATTAATTACAAATCATATTTTAAAAAACATTTTAACCTCACTTATATTTTTGTGTTTTTCTAGATTTTATAACTTTATTCAGTGGTTTGTCTTTGTCTCCCTGTTTGTAGCCGCGTTAGCAGATAAAACCAGTCCGACATTTGGTCCAAATGGAAATATCTCAACAGCTATTGAATGCCCAGATGAACACTACTGACTTTGATGAGCTTCTCGCATTTCCTCTAGCGCCACCATGAGGTCGGCATTTTTGTTTTTGGTGATCTCTAACTTTCCATCGTGCACCATCATTAGGTCAAATACCTGCAATACTAATGACCAATGGCTTCAGCTATACTGTGTTAGCATGTTAGTATGCTAAGCTATGACGTTTAAGCTGTGAACATTATCTCTGCTAAATATCAGAATGTTAGCATTGCCACTGCGTGCATGTTAGCACGCTGACATTAGCATTTAGCTGCCGTCGTCTCGCCTCGCTCAGCTGCTGTGGTCATGGTTTCTTTCCCTTTTCTTCCCCTCTTTTCGTTTCTCTTTTTCCTTTATTCCTGAAACACACTTCTAACTTCTTTCTTGGTAAGCGCTATGCAAAATTACGTTGATTTGCTTGCTCTAAAGGCACCTTGCATGCTGACCGAGCAGTGCTGCTGGTGCTCTCCAGATTGGCCAGTTTAACCTCGGTGAAACTCAGGCTGTTCTAGTCAAGGCTTCCCTCCTTACAAATGGCACCAGGGGTCAAGGAAAGGCACTCCCACTCTCTCATTCACGTATTTTCCTGCCTCCGCTATTTTCCTCTGTCTCTCTCTCCCTCTCTCCTCATTGTGGGTTGTCATGGAAATGAAAGCGCGGGGGGGGGGCTTCTATTATTGAAGCAGTTGTGGGATTGGTAGTGGGCTGGGAGTTGGGTATAGTGAAATGGAGCGATTCATGCACTCATAAACAGAGAGTGCGGTGGAGCAGAAGGGAGGTGGAGGGGCTGGGGGTGATGGAGAGAGAGACGAGGAAAAGGAGAATAGAGAGGGGCCCGGGGGCGAGCGGAGAGAGGAGCCAACTCCACGTGTTTTGGCCCTGCTTCTAACCGATAGCACGTTTTAGGCCATTACGTCATGGTCTGCCAGGCTCTCTGCTGTTTGAGACGTACTGCTGTGGAATCACATTCCTCATGGAAGAAGGCGAAATGAGCCGCTGGTAATGGCACCTGTTGTTGGAGAGGCCAGGAAAAACTCGTCAGGGAAGATCAGCGCAAGAGGCGTTTATGAGCAGTGGTGGGCTGTGTTAACGGCTGTCTGTAGACCGTATGGAGAACTGTTTAAAGCAATTTAACGTGAAAACAAAGACTGGTTATGTTATTTATTGCTTGACCTTGGACACAGCAAGTGCTTGCTGCTCTTTAGCTGGCAGTTTTGGATTTGTCAAAGTGTACACACTGCCTGATGCCACACTTTTATTTTGGCTAACAGGACAAATCTTAGCATCATTTGGTAATGCTAATAAGACTGTCGGTGGGAACTCGGCTATTTGTACACATTAAGGTCAGTTTATGTGTCACTACAAGAATTATTTAGCCTTTAAGGACAGTTGTATAATGTCTCCTTGGGCTCTTGTGGGAGCTCTTCAAAGTCTGAAAAGTAACCCTGATGATGTCACCACAGTTATCATGGTTACCTCTTTGAAAATGAAAGATCCAGTGTTTTTGGAGCTTGACCCATGCTAGGAATGTGTCAAGTACATTAAGTGAGTTGGATGTTAAGCTAACAATACATCAATACCTCCCACCTCAAGTCAAAATCCCAGCCCGCCATGAGATGCAGACTAAATTCAGATGATTCAGACCAAACAGTGCTCTTTTTCCCAGCACCCTATTGAGAAACACAAAGAAACAGGGAACTCTCCCACACTCTATCTCTCCCTACCTCTCTGTCTCTGCATACACACACATTTTTTTCCAGAGTGGCATGTGATGTAGTGCCTGATTAAATCACACTACAGGAAACAAAAGACAACACGGTCGTAAATTATTTGAGTCTGCAGGCCCCCTACAGGTGCAGGTGATCTTTGACCCTGCTGGCTTCAGACAGTGATGTGGGCTTTCTGAATCCTGAACCAGCAACTATACATTAAGTCCAAATCTAGTGACGACATCATTCAGATGTTAAGTGCAAAACTGTGTTTGCTGAATCTTTGGTAGAATAGACTAAGCATGGGCAAAGAAACATATTTCAGCAGTAAATCCATCATAGTTAATTGGCCTCATATCCACCCTTCCCTTTTGCTGCTCCACCCCTGCTGCTTCCATGCTCCCTACCATTTGCTAAAGGGAGAGATGGTGTATTCAGTAGTCTATACCATAGGCTGGGTCTATGTTCTCTGGGGACATTCTGAACATTCCTGCTATTGTTGTTTCATTACCAGGCTGAGGGTTACCCTTGCCATTCACAGTGGCTGACCTCTAGACTGACTGGCGGTACTGGTGGTGACCATGTTCCTTGGAATACGAACGATAGGTGCTCTTTCTTTTGCCAAAGTGATGGTGCAAAAAATGTTTTGGTTGTTAGTGCAATTTACAATTTTTGTGCATTCTGAAAGGGGGCTCCAATCGCTCCCATTAACATTAGCCAAGGAAGCATCCTTCAGCTAAACAGGATCTGATGTTTGTTTTCTGATGCTTCAGTTGCTTCAATACAACACTGAGACAGCACAACAACATGGATTCGCTGACAACCCCTGCATGAAGTTAGTGTTACACCCATTGTAAATGAATGTCTCACAGCCATAATCACAACAAGCAAAGCGCAGTCATGTCTACAGCCACAATGACAGCGACAGCAATAACCAAAGCGATGTCATCCCACGGCTATGGTCATAACCACAGCTACAGTCCCAATTATTAGCTATTTGCTAATAGCCAATTATGGCATGCTAACATGCTAAAACTGTTAAACATCAGTATTTTCACTGTCCTTGTAAGCATGTGTGCATGCTGATGTTGGCGTTTAGCTCAAAACACCACTGTGCTGTTTTTAAGAAGTACAGTCTCAATAATGAATGCAAAGCGGCTGAGAGTTACGATGCTACGCCATGATGAGATCTCATATACCTTACATAAGTTTGCTTTGAGGGTCTTTCCACCATAATGTAAACAGCATCACTCAACAGCATCTCTGAGATGATGTACTCCAGCTGACTGGGAACATTCAAAGTGACAAAGTGACTGCTTGTAACAAACATACATTTGTACCGTGTCAGGAGAAGCAAGCTTACTACTGTGATATTCAAATCAAGTAACATTACTTCCACTTGAGCAGGATGTCACACTCTTTCCACTCCTGAACACCTGAGCATCACAGGTATTTATTCAGTTCATACTGTTAGACTGTACCTTCTTCCTGTTGGTTCCTGCTCAAACAGCACAGTGCTCAAAGATGTGACAAATCATCATCATCAGAATAATATCTTCACAAAGATAAGCCTTCCTCAGCAGTTCTGCTTTCCTCTGTGGCACCAGTTGCCACGTAGTTACTGGATCCCACCTCCCTCTTTCTTTTCTTTTAAGCTTTTAACTTCTGCGTCCTTATCTCTCCAATTGGCTCCCCTTGTTTTCGGGATGTGTATTTACTGATGCAATCACATCCTCTCAGTAGTAATGACTTTTGTTTACTCTCTTATCCCCAGTGTTCTCTGTTAACTGCCTTTTTTTCAGGGCATGCACTGCTTACGGCGATCAGTCGCAGTTTAATGAGATGTGTGTGTGTATGGGGTCCTCTGTGTGTTAAGTGAGGAGTGCAGCTGCAGCTCCAAAATCAAGTCCTTTCTTGAGCATTGAGGGATGGATAGAGGAGGAGGGGATCCTCCACTTCCTGTGTGCAGTGAGGTCACACAAGTGGTTCACAAATGGAGGCGACGCAAGTTCACAGGTTGCACACAGAACTTGCCATGAATTCAAAACAATAAGTGAGAGTAGAAAGACAGATGAAAGCATGAGAGTGCACTTATGGCATCTTCATCAGTCACTGTTTCAGTCTGCAGAAAAGATATGCAACATTTCAGCACATCTAAAATGCAGCTAATGGAGACCAACTGAGCTATTTTGTGCTATCTGCTCCACCTTACTTTGAATGGCTCATTAGCACAGCACGGTACAGTGATGTGCGATAAATGGGCACACGCTGCCTGACTTTGAGGTATGCTTTCATCCTGAACCCTTTAATTTTCCTATCAGACTGCTGGCTCAGGCACCTGGTCTGCTGTCTACTGTGAAAGGCTGAATAGTAATAGTTTATGTAGTTCAGTTTATTTGTAACATTGTCACATGTTCTTAAAGGTTACCTTGTTTTTGGTGAGATATTAAGTATTGGGAAACCCATTTAAATTATAGATGCTGCACTTCTTAGAAAATATGTTACAGAAAAAAAGTGTCAAGTTTGGTCTTTGTCATATTCTCAGACTGTCTTTTTCCTGCAGAAATCAGGGATGATATATGCTGTTGAGTCAAAATAAATTTTATTTTAAAGATAAGTTTTTTGTGTGCAAAGGGGTGTGTGCGAGGCTGCACACGTGTTGGCTCAAGAGCTGAGTATAGAGATGGGAGTGAAAGGATGAAAGGGTTGGATGGTTTCAAGACGTTGGCTACAGAGGCAGCACAATGGATCTGAAAACATGCATCTGCAGAGCAGTTGAAAAATAGAGTTGATGAGACTTCTGGAGCATTTTTCTTATGTTTCTCATAATATTAAGTGCACAATACCATAAGGAAGGAATAAATCATCCTTTTAGATTTGGTGTACTACTGTACTGTAGTATTCAGAATGGACTCTTTTCTGACAACAGTCTTACATTTTAATAAATTCATGATATTAAAGAGTTTATACTCACACAATACCACAGAAGATGCATTCATTTGTCCATGATATTCCAATTTCCTCTGTTATTTTCCTTTGATGAGGCAGATTGTTGCACTAGCTGGGTTTGTACTTTCACATGAAAGAGTTTAATAAAGCCTCAGTAATCTGTGTAAGCCATAAGGCTCCAGGTAGCTAAGAGCAAGGGTGGTGTAAGAAAGAAATATGGCTCCTATATTCTGTAAATCCTGAGTTTTGACTGATGGATGAAGCCATTGATCCTTCATTAGCACTCAAAGGGGTTTCCTGCCCTCCTTGACTTGAAAGCAGTTCTTTTTTGTCAGTAAATGAAACACCATACTTATCTGTGATTCAATTACAGCTAGTTCTTGAATCAACAGACTGTAATGACTTCAGGGGGACTGGGATGGTTGACAAAACCATTTATTTGAGTCATAGTGTGAATGCATCAAGGACGATTAAGAGGAATGCCGACAAGCACAAGCAGATGTTGAGACATGCAGGCATTAAACAATCATTGTCTCTGCTTTAAGTCTGTAAAACCTATCAACCACACACTCTGCAGCACTCCCAACCCCCACCTCTTTCAACATCCCCCACTTTCCAGTTGCAGTGACAGGTGGCTCTTGGGGGTTTGGGTGAACACAACTCAACAGCTGCACAAAAGAGCCCCACCAGGGTCCTTTTGACGGGGTGTCCCCTCTCAAGCGTGCCGATCAGCCCCTGACCCAGCCCCCACCTTGGCAGATGCTCTGAGAGATCCACAGGTGGTAGACGGGAAGACACTCTGCAGAACTTAAAACTGTTACGTAACAGACGTCTTTTTAGAGTTTAATGTTTTAAAAATGGGTCATGCTGTCTCTGACTTTGAAAAAAGTCTAAATATATGACAGTAGCTCTTTCTTGGGTGGAGTAACTTGTTTAACATGTCAATCATCCATCATTAAAACAAAAAACTAGGCTGACAGGAAAATCTAGTGTTCTCTTTACACTGAAATTACATGCATGTACAACCAATTTACTCTAACAAATTATGAACAGTTGGCCTACATATGGCTGGCTTTCAGTGGTAGACAGTGAGAAAGCTGCCCCAATGTAATGTGAAAGTATGTTGACATACATCAAGAAATGCAAGCATGGACTGCATGGACCTGCTGTCTCCTTCTGTGGACACAGTGCATCCACTGTTGATTTCAAGGAGCAGGAAAACATTTCTATAATAACTCATTAAAGTTCCTCCAAAGATTTTAGGGGGATGTTTATTAGTTTCTGTCTTTATGCGAAGGAAAAGGAGAAGTGATCTCCTTTTCCTTTTTAATGCTGCTTTTGTCCTGCAAATGTACCCACTTAGAGTTGAATGGGCAGTTGGAAAAACAGAGTAAATGAAATGTTTGTACATAAAACACGTAAAATCCTGCTTTGCTCATGCATTTTGTTAACTGCAGCGAAAAGTTAACTAAACTAATAGACCTTTGATGTTAAAGAGTACTTTAAGCAACTAGGCCATGGCAAAAAAAAAAAAAAAAAAAAAAAAGCAAGAGTGCTGGTCAAAGGTTTTCCAATGAAAAGGTTTATATTGAATGTGAACTGTGACCTGGCTGTGCGAGGCTTGTAGTTTTGTGGGCGGAGGAGCCAATAAGAACGAAAGGGAAGTAATTATTATCTTCACATATAGAAATTGGTTTTTAACAGTAAATCAAGCTTTAAGGTTGTACTATTATAGATAACTACACTGTATATTTAATTGTATTTGTCTTCCCTAACGTTAAGTCCAGCTTGTACGTAAGGACGATTCTTATACAGCAGCTGCACACCCCTCTTGGTAATGGTACAGTCCGATCCGGAGGCCAGTGAGGGACCATCCGCACGAGCAGAGCATCAGCTGAATTGTGTTGGAGAGTGAGAAACTTCTCTCACTCCTCCTCCCTGTTTTCTCCCCCTAAAATCCTTCAGACACCTTTTTACTGAACTTCTCCCGGGAGCGGACGCGGCCACCGGTGCGCCAGTTAACAGGCGGGTACTGGCCGGGTTTTGTTTTTATTTATTTATTTATTTTAGGACGCTATCAGGAGGGTCTCCTGCCCGGTTCGTTCAGGACATCGGGTGCAACTGGAGTGACTCGACCAAGTTTCCCCCCCTCCCAACCCCCCACACCCCATTCTGCCTGAGGAATGAGAGGACTGCCGGAGAGGAAGAGCCGAAACTCGCATGACTGAATGAACAAAAGGACAGAAAGCGAGGGTATTGCCGCCGAAATGGAGGAAAATACTCTGCCAGGAGCAACATGTAAGTCTACTTCAATATACCTGAGTCTGTCCTGCACGCGTGCTTTGTCATTCACGTCCTTTGTCACGTCTTCACAAAATGAGTTGAGACGTTGTCTCGGTGCTGTTAACTTTGCGGTTTTCTGGCCGAGAAACTGCTGCGGTTCAGGTAAAGCTGCGGAGACCGTGGAATAAAATTATCTGATGAATAATGAATAATCCATTTGGAGGTGCGGACACAGACAGTCCTCAAACCCTAAAGCTGACGCAGCCTTGTTGATGTCCACAATCTTAACACCTAAACCTCAAGACAGATCTTAATGTGAGTGACCATTTGCCAATTTGCAAACCTTTCTGATGATGAAGACAAACCGCCGGTGTGATCCTCACTGACTGCTGATGGCTGTCTCTTAAAAAATATGTTGCCATTGCTTTCACACACAGCTCAGCCGACAGGGTTATAACAACACAATTTGCGCTAGATGAGGTAATCTGACTAGTCCCACCCCATCCCCCTCCGTATGTTATGTTTAGCTCACTACTAACATGATGCAGTCACAGGCATCCCCTCTTATCTCCTCTTCGCTGCGGATCCTGCCACAGGATGATTTCCACATGCAGGCAGTAGCTGTTGCATGCACAGGTGCTGTCGTTGTCTGCTGGTGCAGAGATGCATCAGCAAACTCCTGAAAATGTTGAAGAGAGGCTCAGCTTAAAGCCAAAGAGTCCACATCACACTCCAGCCACATCCGGCTTATTTACTGCTTTATATATGCAATTACAAACTGTGTGGTCCCGTGATCATGCAGTTCAAGGCCAGTGTCATGTCTGCTCTCTCAGCTACAACAAATGTTTGAGACAAGATGAAACAGCCATGTGGGGATCCTGCCAACGTGAAGTTGGTCTTGCAAGACACCCCAGTATTGGTCGAACGTTTGAGTCCCCATGCCAAGACATTGTGTGCTGACATGTTGCCTGTTTCTGGAATGGGACACGCAATGTGACCTTCCTCCTTCTGACAACAGAAAACTTCCTTCCTGCTGACAGGGGGGCTTCACGGAGGGAGGTCAGCTTGTTTTGGCGCTTCATCAAGCAGGAGGAGAGACGCGCTCCACCCTGATCGTGGGAATATTGACCAGTAGACTGGATGGTCTTTAAACCGTGCACATATGAGCGTAAAGCCTGGAGGGGCTGTCGTCATATGTGTTGTGACTCACGGCAGACGCACTGACATCAGGCTTCCTGTTTCATGTGACGTGCAGTCTGTCAGCCGGGCTGTTATGCTTCCTATTGAGAATGACCAAAAGTTGTTTTCCCAGCTGTCTCTAATAAGTCATCAGTGGTCCAATGGTCACCAGAGCTCCAGCACTCAACATGCCATATTCGTCTCCAGCTACTCCGTCAGATGAGGATGCAGTTCTGAATATCACTTAACCTCACAGCGTTACTCTTGATTTTACTTTTATGACAGCGAGGAGTTACGCTCTCTTAGATGGGAGAGTACGTCCATCTCTAAAAATCTCTGATGCTTTTTGCCATGTCAGTTCTCAAGAATGTGTCCTGCACATGTAAAACACCCTTGAGCAACAACACCTGGAAGCAGTAGAACAATAGGAAAGGACTCCTTTATGGTCCCTAAAGAAAGCTGACTTGATCTGTCCTGTTTGAAAACGAGCCCTTGGACTAGAGCTATTGAAAGCCAGGCCCAGCGCTGTGAAAACCTGCTGTCAGGACTTTTGGGGAAGATCTTCTAATCCCTCTTTTCTTTATGCAGGCTTTCTTCTCTCTCTGCCACAGTTGACGGTCGGCTCTGTTTGGTCGTCCTCTTAAATCCCCGTACCTGAACATCTAAGCTATGACCAGCTGAGATTAACAGAAACTTTTGTTTTCCTTTTAAGATTAGCTTTTTGTAGCGTATCACAGACATTTCAGGTGAATGTGACGGCTCATATCTAAAATTCTTACTGTCGGTACGCAATCTATGATGCAAATCGTTAATGAGCCCATTATGCAAACTTTGTTTCAAGCAAAAAAAGACAAGCAGCCATATTGAGGATAAAGGGCCTCGGCGGACTGACGGGGAGACGGATCACAGTCTAGTCCTCGTCTGTGGTGTAATATGGGAGAATCCACCAGCTCTGGCTGTCAATCCTGTACTGTGGTGAACAGGATCAGTGAACTACACATCTTCAGCAGCAGGAGTTGTTATGTAATCAGGGGAATACGTGCGACCGCGTCCCATTTTTGGAGAGATTGCTGCTTTAGTGTCTTTGTAAATTAGTAGCGGGCAGGATCCCAGGGGCCCCCCGAGACTCACAGCCTAATAATGGAGCCAGTTAACAACAGGACCCGACATTGTGTTTGCAGTGCAGTGGTGAAGTGTGTGCCATAATGAGATGTTTCCATGTTCTGCAGGAGAGATGTTTGACTCTGACGGGTTAGCCTCATGCAACATCTACATCCTCCGTCGTGTAGAAATATAGAAAGTTATGACTGTGAATATGAGTAATTTACTTTTATGTATTTTCAGGAGGGCAGTAATGTTACATGCTACTGTAGCTTTATATAGATATGAATCAAGCAACAGGCTTGTTTATGGCAGTGTCCTCTTGAAATGTGTCCTATGAGCTGGGATATTTGAGGACTCAAGTTGTTTATACAGTGAATTTTCTTTATTAGACGCTAAAATGACAGCACAGCATTATATTTATAATGCTGCTCCTGCTGTTCTTTAATCTCACATCACTGGGTGGTGTACACAAAGGGTACCAACCCTTGTGTTGGCTCCATCCTGCATAATCCATTTAATTCAGTGTATGTGCATGCAATCACAGATTTTCTTTGTCAATCAAAGGGCTTTTCCCAGGCATGCAGGGCTAAAAGGATTAAAGCAGCAAATTCAGAATTAGTGTCCTTTACATTCTTTCACAAGATAGCACTTTTTGTTCTGTGTGTAGATTGATTGATTGTTCATTTAAAGCTGCTTCAGGCAGTTGGTGTAGAAGACTGGGGGCTTCCCAGTTCTTGCATATGTAGATATGTTCAAAGTGATTTTCGTACCGGGGACTCAGCCCCTGTCCCTCTGAAGTTTGAAGAGAGAAGGGAAAAGAACAGAAACATCTGAGTCCCACAGAACCGACTGAAGTCATGCCAGCTCTGTGGCGTTGAGGTCTGCTTTTGAAACTGCAGTGCAGTTTTTAGACACTGACACATTTTCAGCCTTTTTGGCTCCTCTGTGCTCCGGCACATTGGATTAAAAATGAAACACCGACTGGGGTTCAAGAGCTCAGTTACAGCTTTAAGGGTGTTCACATCACATTGAACATTGTAGGGATCATAGACTTTTTTTTAAGACATAACCCCCCCTGTGCTTCTGCAAGTTCAGCATGACTGTGATGGGGCTGCAGTTCATGGCCTGTATGGATGTTAACACTTTTGGTTTCAAGCTCAAAGCTGGCACTCAAGGTGCACACTCACTGTTTGATTTCAACTCCAATATGCTGGAGTGCAGAGCCAAAAACTGTCTCATTGTCCAAATACTGAAGTTGAGCATGCTGATATTACCTCTGCGCTAACAATGAGAGGGATTTGATTATTAGATAGGAGCTCTTCATGCGTCATGCATATATTTGCACGCTTTTGTGTGTATTTGTGTCTATGAACAGGGTGTGAAGCTGTTGGTGCCAGACAGTTACGTCCCAGTAAATAAGAAGTCATAACAGAGAGGCAACTAAAGCTAGAAAGTGAAGACAGACAGAGATCAGAGACGGCAAGACATGCAGTAAAGAAAACAAAAAAAACTGCCTTCTACAGATTTCTACTCCCCACATAGACGAGGCATCACGTCAGTGCTGATCCACTCTGTAGCACCCAGATGGTGTAAATCACACTGTCCAGACACTGACCTCTCATAAGGGAATAGAGGTGGATGTCTAACCCAGCCCCTTGGAAAGGCAAATAATGTAGAAAGCCTCCCATTTACCAGCACTCAGTGTGTGTCAACTGTCAGCTCCTGCAGAGATCTACCAGGAAATGGCTACAAACAGCGGTCAACACATGCATGCAGCCACATTTCATGTTGTTTTTGTGAATGACAGACACAACCTAACTGGGCTTCTGAAGCATGCGAGGTCCTCTAATTTTGGACAGCACATTCAAAATTTATTAGTGTTTACTCTGAAAACATGGATTAAGGTGGGATTAGATGGGATTAGAGTTGAACTTGCTTACCCTTTAACCACCTCTTAACAACTGAAACCACAAGGGATCTTAAATATGACAAAGAATGTTTGTGTGCTCTCACTTCGTAAATAATTTGTCCGATTTCAACACGCGGTGGCTCATGTCACTCAATATATGATAAATGATACAAGCTCATGTTTTCTGTGCTTTGTGCATATTGCATTGCGACGATGTAATTCAATCATTTTCCATAACCCCATTACTTGTGTTATTAGTCACACTTCAAATGACTGGGGGCTACAGTTTTGGTAGATTAGCCTTTAAAATGGACCAAAGATACTTGTAACTTCATATTTTGGCCCAACAAGGCATCTGGTTTTCAGAGAATGTGTTTGAAGGCTGACTTTACGATGTATAACCTGTCCTCACCTCTTCAGCTCCTTTGGTCTTTTCCTTATAACAAGACCCTTTGATATGCAATACAGTTGATCACTGAGAGAGCTTCGACTTGTCATGGACCACCTGAGTTGACTTTGAGCTTGAAGGACTAATAGCAAGGAGCAGAGCTCAAAATTATTTGGCGATGAGTAGGTGTGTTAAGTCTGTGTTACTACAGAATACAGAAGAATTATTTGGTGCAAAACAACTCCCCATTTAGGTCAAACTGCATGAGGGTGGTGAAAGGAACAGTGCCTTTTTTGTTTGATTTGTGTACGGATGTGAGATTATAAAGTGTTAGTGAGCTTTAGTGGTGATGGTTGGTGGATTTTTTTTCCTTAAGACAGAGCTGTTAAGACCTGTCCAGTCTTTATGCCAATCTAAACCAACTGGCTTTTCATCCAACTCTCAGCAAGCAAGCGAACGAGCATATGTCCAAAAATGATGAACTATTCCTTCAGTAATAATAAGTAGGTAGACAGCACTTATCACCAATAGACTGATCAAATTTATTCAGTCCGTTCAGTGCACAAAGACAAATGTGCTCTACTTAATGCATTTATATAACTTTCAAATAAAATGAAGTCGAAGACAACAAGACAAAAATTAAAAAGTCTAAGCTTGGTCCTAGATGCTGCACAGCTGCAGCAGCTGGATAGTAAGAAAGTGACTGAATGCCAAAGAAACATGCCGTTCTTGCTGCGAGTCCCTTTGCTTTATAAGCACGAGAAGCCCATGAAACATTCACATGTGCCATTTGGAAAGCACCAGCTTTTCCTAAGCCCTTTCTTTCTTTTCAGTCACGACTGTGACATGCAGCAAGAAGGCCGATGCTGCAGCGTTGTCGCCTAAATTTATCATCAGTTAGCTTTACTTCCCGTCTCCCTGGGACACTAAGGAAGGACAAGGGGAGGGAAGTCTTGATTTGGACTGTGTCGCTGGTTCCTTCCACCTCCACCAAGTCTGAAAATATCCCAGACGGGCTCCTCTGCGCTCTCTGGTCATCTGAAAGTTCCAGTCACCAGACCTATCTGCTAATATTAGACCAGCCTGTGTTCATCTTAAGGGCATGCATCTTATACTGAAAACACATCTTCCTCCACATCTGAGAGGTGTATCATATGTCATCTGGAGCCATTATTTGATGCATTATTTTAGTCTTTGTGCCTGCTGTTTAGGAAATGATGAAATCGTTGCAGTTTTAAGTTTTTGTTTTGAGGGTTTAAACCTCGATACTGAAGGAGTGGGAGTGAACATTTGGCCCCGTCGTTACCTGTGATTATAAAACCCATGATTGGACCCTGTTGCCAGCCGAAAAGTTCTGTGTTTTTGTGTGGGGATACAAAAATCCAGTTAATGATAACTGTTGGGTGTAATTGCATGTTGAACAGGCACAAGATTACTGCTCGGGTCTGAGTTCTGCTTTAGGTAATGTTTACGAAAATAACCATTATTGGGAGAAAATGACAACCAACAGTTCTGTCAGCTCCCTGAGACAAGGACACACACAGTCACAGCTCTTCCAAAATGTCAGCAATGCTGATGTAAAATGTCACTAGTTAAATTACCTGTATCTGTTAAGTGATCCTTGTGGCGCTTCAGGAGCAAAGAGGAATCACTTCAGTCTCTCCACTACATCGCTGTTCATAGTATTTTCATCAGCATCGTATTAGGTTCTGTAGTTCTGTGCAAAAATGGAAATTAGACAGCCACATGCAGGACATGAGAAATCCCTAGAGGGGATTACAGGTACTGCACCTGAGATCTTTGCAGTGGGATTAATGACCAGTGAGACAGAGAGTTGGTGAGTGCTTAAAGGACCAGTGTGTAGGATTTAGTGGCATCTAGCTGTGCGGTTGTATATCGTAGCTGACTGAATAGCCCTGGCCTCACTGCTTCATTTCAAAGCTTTTACAAGAACCTACAGTGGGTATTAAAAATGGCCCTCTCTAGAGCCAGTGTTTGGTTTGTCCGTTCTGGGCTACTGTAGAAACATGGCAGACTACCAATAGATTGACCACAGGCAGGCCCATTATATGTATTTCTAATCTAATGTAAATATTCAGTGCAAACTTCCCATCTCCTTCTCACTGAACCATGAAGCTTGACATTAGGTATTTATAAATCTCCACCTTGTTGCTCTTAAATGTTCAGTAAAGCGTTGCTCATCTGGTCAAAAAGTTTAAATTCTATTCTGACTAAAGCCGATCCTCGACTGTGACAGGGGACCAGAAAACCCTGTCATTGAGACCAATGAGAGTTAGATCATGCTGTCACTTCCCAACCCCCCAAATGAGATGCGGAGCAGGTTGCCAGGAGCGACTGCATGGCATGCCTGTATGCTGCTTCCAGTTATGAATGGCAGCTTGTGCGGCCCAGAAATCCCTTCTTGTCCTCTGATGTCATTGAGGAAGACTCAAGTTCGGCGGTTCACGACACTCTACTCCACCGCTGGTCAGACTGTCTAGGTTACTTATCCGTTTATGTTGGAGCATGTCGCTGGCAGCAGCAGATGCAGGGTCCCCAGGGGGCTGCTGCTAGTTCGGATAAGCGGAGCCTTTCATCAGTGCGGTGGCTTTGGGGCATACGCTGGTGCAGGAGAGAGCAGCAGCAGCAGCAGCAGCTAAATACCGGGCATTGTCCTCCGCCTGGCCCAGGTGATGGGATGAAGGCTGTTGCAGTCACTGACAGACATTAGTATTCACCGACTGATTGACATGCCGTGAGGGTTTGCTGTCTTGTCTTCAACCTTCTTGATCGGTATGCAGGAGCACTTTTGTCCTTTATTAGGCAGACATCAGCTGTAGCCTGACACAGCAGTCTGCATCAGATATATTTGACCTGTTTTTTTTTGTGTGTGTGTGTGTGTGTGTGTGTGTGTGTGTGTGTGTGTGTGTGTGTGTGTGTGTGTGTGTGTCAGTCTAAAACTCATGTGAAATAAATATGCGTGAAGGAAAACTGATGGCCATTTCCCCTTTTTTCTGGCATTTTACAGGCTAAATGTTTACAAATTAATCAAATGAATAAGTTGGCAGATGGATGAATGATTAAAATAGTTGTTAGTTGCATCTCGAACTCAGTCCTTGTTTTCTCAGTTGCATCATGATCACAGTCAACATAAAAGCAACATGAATTTTGATTAACAATTAAACATTTAAGGTGCTTAAAAATACAGACAATTCCTTGGCTCAAAAGCGTGGATTTCCAACTTGAATATCTTTTGCTTTTGGGCTGTCTGTCTATAAGAATGTGACTCTAGAGAGCTCCTTTAGTGTTTTTTTGCCATGTTTTGCAGCCACCACAGGTTTTCCTGCATGCTTGTTTCCGGTCGGTTGCAATCTGAAACCTCACTGCTAGATGCCACTCAATTCTTCACACTGGACTTTTAAAGATTAATTTAAAACACAATTCATAAAGTAACTGATCATTGAAATGATCATTAATTGCAGCCCCAGTAATCCTGGTGGAATTTAATGGCGACTTTAATGATGTTAATCTGGGTTCCCATTTAAAGTGATAGTCCTCAGCTGTAAGCACGTCTAATGAAAACTTTGGTCTGCGAACACACACGCAGGACCTGCTTTGGCACGGAGTGCATGCTTGTTGTTTACTCTGCGCTTCCTGTGTGTCTGGGCCCCCTTGCCCTCTTACATCACCCTATTCGGCGCAGGAGGGACACAACAGGGTGAAGGGGCGGCGGGTTAGGGGGGTAAGCGATGAGGTAGTTCATTAGTCCCCTGGCCCATCCCAAATGAGATGCAGATCCATTCTCCATGTGTTTCCTGAGTTCCTCTTTTCTTTTTTTGTGTTGCCGCCCTTTTCCCTTTCCAGCCTTTTGATTTCACACTCCGGGTCTCAATACCGTTTCCTCGTCTCTTGTTTGCCTCATTTCCATTTTTCAAGAGAATGTGCTGCATTTCCACCTCATTTATCAACTGTTTTCTGTGAGATTAGGCATATGTAGATTTTGTAACTAATCTGCGTTGTTGTATTATAAACGTTGAATCATTCCTGTTGGTGGTCTGACAGTGCAGCCGCTCCTTTTCTTATCAGGAGACAGAAGATTCTTCTTAAGAGTGAAGCTCTGGGCTTCATAAATATTCCATGTCTTGCCCTATATTTTTAGTCTGCACAATATCTTGGCAAGACATTGGCGTTGCTCTGGATGCTGCATTGGGAATGAGCAGCGGTTTTAAGTTGTATTAATTCCGACTGGTCACTGTGACGTTAGAAACATCCCTTTAAAAGCGTACTCTTCTTTGTATTTGTTTCACACAAGGAATGTCGGCTTGTTTGAGTATCAGGCAGTTTCACGTTCATATTTCTTGTTGCAGCTCTTCTCTGCCGAAAGCGTCCCTCCCCAAGCTGTTCATGAGCAAACACTGTCATAAGAATGTGCTGTCATAGTTTGCGGACTCTGTCATATGGTGAGTCATGTGTTTTGCTGTGCTGTGGAGGACACAAGCTTTTCTTACCCTGATTCACGGGTCTCCTGTGAGGTTGATGAGCAAGTAGAAAAACAGCAGTGTAGTATATCGTCTCAACCCTGTGCTTAGTACAGCTGCCTGTCAGGTCCTGTAGCCTGTATAGCTATGTGGCGATAAAAGAACTTCAATTTGAGGTTGCAAAGAACTATCCTCTCTCGCCTTACGTGTTTTTATTATGGCATTCTTATTGCTTTTGCATAAATATTCATATTCTTCACTCTGTTATTAAAATAATTAAACTGGAAGGGCTCTTGCGCCCTGCAGTTTTGGAGGTGACTAAGTCGATTTAAGTGGCACTGGGGCAGCGCTACATGCAGAAGCAGGCCTTGCAGTGCGGGTATTTATAACATGCTCTAACAAAATAATATGCTGTGAAATTGGATTTCTGCTTAATCACATTTTGTGTGTCAGTATTACCAGTTGTCCCAGTTTTAACTTGGCTCTGCACTCCCAGTGTCACCAGCCAAACTGTACTGAAATTCCTTTGTGATTGCACGTTGGGAGTGAATGTAGAGTGAGCTTTGCAGAGCCTGTGCTGCATTTTTCCAAACATACTGTATATTCTGTCCAAGCTAACATGCCTCTAAAACTGGGAAATGGCACTGAGTCTGTGCTAATCACCTGCTGATTCGCAACCTGCCATTCTGCTCCCACACTGTGCTCATGCATGCATGCATGCATGCATATACCCACTTCTGCAGGGGTTCCTTTACTCTTTCTGCTGAGTTTTACAGATATCTTATTCCATTGTATCACTTTTGCATGTAAATGGGTTCATGTGAGTGCCTGAGGCTTTGTTTGACACCTGAAAGCTAGAGAGGCCCCATAGGCTGACAGGATGGGGCCAACTGAGCCGTGGTGCAAGGTGACGGTGCGTTGCGCGTGATCAACCAATGATCACGCACAGCATGCAGCAGAATTCTGAACCTCCTCTGACCCACTTTATAGGCTCTCATAGCTGTCAAAGTCCCATTTGCTGCTCAGTTGGGGGGGAAAACAAAGCCATGACATCACTGCCTTTAGGTTTGTGAACCGCCAGATTAGTGACAGACTATGCTAATATGGCAAATTGTATGCTAATTATAGTAGCAGTAATACTTAAAAGCGTTCTCTAAGAAGATTTTGGATTATCATATCTTCTGTTAAAAATGTCGAGCACCTAAAAACTTGGTTTCAAAAGTCTTTCCTCTCAGCTGCAGACCAACGTGAAGAGCACAAACAAAACACAAATGTAGAAATCTTTCAAAGAAACACGTTGGATCCCAGTGTTTATCGTAAGAAGCTGATTAAAACCTCGCGTCTCGTGACATCTAAATAAGGACTGATGGTGCACCCCAAAGCCTTCAATATGTCTGAAATGTTATCAAGCCTGTATGCCATCCAGTAATAACCTCCACCAAAGTGTTTTTCCGTGTTCAGGGCTTGAGCAAGTTGGTGGGCATTGATTTATGAATATGAATAATGTAAATGATGTCCATAGAGGGTGGTCTAATGGCTTTCGGCTGGAGTCGTCCCCTGGGTGCATTGCCTCTGAGAAGCTGGAATGTAAATATTGTAAGGAGGCAGATGCTCAGGTGTGGAGTGCTCCATTGATAGATTCTTCTGTTGTATGGGTTTCTGCAATGATTTCACAAATAAATACACCACGTGAGAACTGGACAATGTAATTAGCTTCGTTTAAGTTATATTTTTTGGTCTGTGACAGCAAACTCTGACACAGAGTTCATGAAATGCTGAACACATTCTGCAGTTGCATTCAGTACATCTGTGCAAATATTACTTAAGCGTTCTCGTCAAAGCCCCGCACGAGTGTGTCCCAATCTTGTTTGCAGTAAGGGGTCACTGTGTAAACAGTTTTCCAAATGCACATCACTGTCGGCCCAGAGCAGGCAGAAGTCACTGAAATGCAGTCGTTAAACTTCCCAGATTGAGCATCGTGTGATGATTGAGGCCTGAAAATGTGTTTTCTCCCCTAAGTCCTTTTAAATTCTGCACTGTTTACATCCATGTTTGCGAGCATCCAGTCTTCTTCTTCCTTGCCTTTGTTGCTGTGTTGTGGCGCTCTTTGCACCTTACTGCACCTCCATAGTTCTACTAGTGGTCAAAAACACCACAGAGTACCTTAAAGTATGACTTTAAGATTAATTGCAGTCGTAACTACTTGTGAAATGATTAGTGGATTAATTATTTGAGGGAAAGAACTCTGATAATCAGTTAATGACTACTTCAGGCAAAACTACCAAACACCCGCAGGTTCAGGCAACTAAGAGGTGATGATTTGCTGCTTTTGACAGTTTTATATCATGGTAGATTACATTTTTTAGGTGTTTGACTGGAGGTTGGATAGAAAGCAGTTCGAAGAAGTCACCTTGGGGCTCTGGAAACTTTTGATGAACATTTTATGCTTTTGTTTAAACACTTTATAGACTTAGCAATGAATCAACTAATCAATAATGAAAATAATTCTGAAATGCAGCCACAGTTCAAACGTCATCTTACATTCTGTGTGTTTTTCCATTAACTTTTGGCCATCTATCGCACACTCTGTTCTCCCAGTGGTCTGGTAGCACAGACAGTCAGAGCGCTGCATCAATCAGCCCTTGTTCCAGTCCCTTGCTACGCAGCAGCAATCCTCTCCCTCAGCTCCCATCCCATTTTCCTCCAGAGCTTCAGGTTTCATTGGTATTCATTGTCAGTGCCTCCGACATACCAGAGTGTGTTAGGTTCTCATTCTCTTCATCACTGACGGTATAGATCCCAGTGATTGTCTGACCGGTCGCCCACAGTCTTGTCAGTCAGCCAATTCTTTGTGGCTCCAGTTCTCAGGTGTATGGGGAACTTTCACAGGATATGAGGCAGTACAATACCCGTCTGTCACAGCTGCTCTTGCTCCTGTCACCTGTGGTAGCTTATTTGTCATATTTTCCCTCAGGGATTTGTAAGAAAATAATGTCAGAAGATGAATTCAGAGATGGTCACAGTGTAATGGTTCGGGTTGTGTTATAGCATTTGTTTGCAAAAAATGTTGGGATTTGGTTGATGATTGCACATCATGTAAAGTCTTCTGTGTAAGACTTTGACGAATGGAGGAGGAAAAGCCAAGAGAGGCAGTTTTACTAAATTTCAGTCAGTTGTAAGCTCTGGATGCTGCATTTTTTAATTTTAAAATCAGCCCTGAACACATCGCTGGCTCCGGCTGTCATCACTTTTCCTCCAGTAAAGTTGCACCACTCTCTTCTTCTTCTACTTTCAGTTTATCTTACTACCATGCCCCCTCCTCTCTCCTCTCGCTGTCATTGCAGTGTTTTGGCTGCTGTCCCGTTGCCATGAAGAGACCACAACAACGGCCCCTCTCTGTCAGAGCACATTGCTGCCCGAGGAATGCTTATTTAATAGTGACATGCTTCGACAGGGGGAAACACAATGTCTTGTCTCCCAGCTGAACTCTTTCATAGACTCATGCTGCTGTTCTCTCAGGCTATCAGGCTTCATCCTGCCTCCGGGATAATGGCCTCCATTTCCCAAACTGGTGACGTAGCCTTTCCATGTGCCCAGCAGAGCTCAGGCAGCCTCTGTGCCTCTTAGATTTAATAGTAATCAGAGTTTTACTCACAAGGGAGCAGTGTGTTTGAAGAAAAAGTTATATGGCGTGTTTTGGAGGAGATGTTAATGGCTTAAGGAGCACAGTGTGTACAGTTGCATACTCCATAGAAAGCTGTAATCAATTCTCTGTGAAGTTACACAGCATTAGTCTCGCCGCTCATTGGTGCTCCTCTGTGCAAACTGTTGAATAGCGCAGCATTTGTAGAGTAAATCTTCAGTGAATCCACTGTCTCAGTGTGACAGCCCCCTGCTGCCTGTGTTGTTTTTAGCCCAAGTCTGAATAATTTATAGCATGTTGCCCCAGTGTTTACCTTCAGAGAGGGCACAGAAGAAACTGTGCTCCAACATGGTTCCACAGAGAGCGCAGGGGTGCAGTGCTGAGTGGACAAAGCCAAGTGTCCCTCCCATCAGGGTCTTTGTTTGGCCGTCAAAGCCTGGGCAAACTAATGTTTGAGTAGGAGATTCAAGCAGCAGCCTGCCAAATGTGAGTCATGGTGCTGTGAGCGAAGCTACTGTCCCGACAAACCAGCCCAGCCTTTTCTTTTATCAAAAAACTTTTAAAACTCAGAGTAAAGATGACTCATGAGCTGAAGCTGGCTCCTATCAAGGAGTTTTCATCAAAAACAAGCTTGAGCTCCTCCTGGGGAACTGGGGACTACTGGGAAGGTGATCACTCCGATGCTGGTTTCCTGAGCAGTTCACTTCACCTCAATAGAATCATCAAGATGCCAAAAAGCAATTACTGTGTTTTTCTTTTTTCTGCCAGGGAGCCGGGCCATTTTCTCAGGCCGGTCCGTCGATAAAACAGTCAGGCAGAGCAGAAATGGTATCAGGCGCGGAGTCAGAAGAGGCAATCTTTAGACCTATTGTGCCTCTGAGCAAACGGTGTAATCTCTGCAGCAGATAATGTTGCTCAACAACTGAAAGAAACGTCGCACAGAAACAGAGGAGCTCAGATTGTTTCTGTGTCATTATGTTGTTACAGTGCTGATAATTGAGTTATAGACTTGAACAGTTTCTCTGACAAAAGAGATGCCAAGGACTCCACCCCTCCCACACGATATATACAGCTCTTGAGGAAGTTAACGTCATCCACGGTAAGCTACTTCATAGGCCCAGCAGGGACAGGAATGAAGCCCAACTGGTTGAGTTCCATCTGTGTGCTTGTTTTACCTTCTCCACTGTCATTTACTCACTTGTTTTTGTTCTGTCTTTTCGTCCTTTTCGACCAGCTCCCCGCTCAGATCTGAACACAAACCACACGAGGCCTGACCCCGAGGGGGAGAGCAGCCCCCCGAAGATGGACAACACCCAGAAAATGGAGTCTCCGGCTAAGAAGGATACAGACCGGAGATTGGCTACCCCCACAAAATCTGACGCCATCCCTCGATCACCTGGGTCACCTGCATCACCTGTTCCCAGGTCGAAAAGGAAGGAAGGTAAAGGAAAATATACTTTTCACCTGTAAAGTACTTATGCTGCAGTGTCTTGAAGGGGAAACCTATAATGGAAGCTGAATTTGGCCTGACATGAAGCAGCTCTTATAATGGTGCAATTACGTGTGCTGGAGTTAGGTCAGCTCTCTTGAGGCGGGGTAATGCTTCAGTATCCGAGCAATAGCGACCACATGCTTTCAGACGTGAAGCTAAATCCAATAGAGCTGCCTCAGTTTGTCTTTAAGTGTTGGAACAAGCATGGAACAGAAGCTGCTGTGTGAGAACATCTCAGCTTTGGGCTCAAAGGTTTACGGCGGAATTGAATTAGCAAAGAAAATATCTCGGTGAAAATATGGACAAATGAGCTTTCTAGGTAAGTGGATGCTGATCATGGCCGTGCACTGGTCCCTAATGAAAGGAAGGTAAAAGGAACGTGAACAGGAATCACATTTCAGTGAGCGATGCCAACGCGGCATTTAGATTGACCCCCTGGCACCACAGATATTTCCACAATGCTGCCACTTGAAATCCTGGCAGCCACCGGCTAACAGCACATGCAGACTCCAAGGAACATGTTTGAGGGTTTTTGGAGCATAAGCCTCTTTTCTCTCTCCCCTTTAGTCTTTATCCATTAATCCATTCACTGTGGTCATGGTCTTTATTCCCTTAGCGTGAGGTGATGGGGATACACCCCCCCCCAAAGCCCCAAACTGCTCCTAAATCTGTAACAATACTTCCAGTTTCAATCCCTTGTTATGAGCGTAGCCACATCAGTTTGATCAAGACACTTACGGTATTCTGTTTATTTGCCAATATTGCTGTATTTTAGTGAAATACACAGTGGTGATGTTCGACTCTTAGTTCCAAAATTGACCCACGCTTCCGTTTTGTCGTTCAAGTACTTTCCTGGTTTTGTAAAGCTCATTACTTGTGAGGTTTTGAACTACCCAGAGGGGTATAATGAAGATGAAAAGCACTCTGTGGCTCCTTAATTAGTAAAATGAAATGGTGAGGCTTGTAGTTCAGTTGGGAGCTGTCGCTTCTGGTAATGGTCTGCCTGCTTGTATTTTGTCATATCTCAAACATTTTCCTGTTCTGTCTGAGAGAGCCTCCCACACAGGAGGTGTTATGTTGTGCAGTTATGATTGAATATGTCGAGTCAGAAGAGAACAGTGAAAGAAGCTTGCTGGTTATTTCTTGTTACTTCCACTGCTTCAGTTTGTTTGTTTTGTTCGGTTTTCCTGTTTGTCAGCAGGATTATGGAGAAACTATACGCCTGATTTTCATGAAACTTGGTAGAAGGGTGTAGCATGGCCCAAGGAAGACTCCATTAATTGTGGAGTGGATACACAAATTATTTTCTCTCTTCTTTTGCGAGATAGAGTATTTGGCTCTGGCAGAATAAATCTCTTACATCTTAAAGTAGAGAGTAGATGATATGAACACAGCCAGTTGCGGGAATACAATGACACACACAATCACAATCCACATTCTCCGAGTACCAGTAATCCTCTGGGGCAGCCGACACATGTAGCTTCTCAATCCTCATACAAAAAGCAGTCGTTACGGAGAACTCTCAGACAGTAGTTAATGGGAGAAATGGTGCAATTGTAACATCGATACTACGGTCTGGCTATGGAAACATAAGTGAACACATATTATGCAACTAATTGTACTCTTTGTCACATCCAGATGTAAAATTCTGAAAGTTTGGAAGTATATCCAGACATATACAGTGGTTGTGCTTGCAGATTTGCATATCACATTAGATTGGGCTATTGGCGTTGGCCGAGGTCATTCGCCCTCTCCGAACGTGTCGGTTGAAATTGGACAATGAGGGTTGCACCCTACACTGTCCCGTATACCCTGCACTGCTCCTGTTGTGCCCCAGTTAAGAGGCAAGATAACACAGAGCTGACATTTTGAGAAGATGCCAGAGTGTCTGTGTGTACCGTCTGGAAGCTAAACGCTGCACCTCGCAGCGTTTTCTTGGCCAGTCTGTTTTTGTCTCGGAAGCTTTGTGCATGTGACGTTATGATTAACATGGTGGTGAGTTGCAAACAGCAGCAGGTCACACTGACCAAGCCGGCACATGGGCTTTCCATAGTCCTATAAATATCAAAGTGGGTCAGGGGTTGTTCTTAAAGAAGGCTGCGTGGCAGATTGTTTTCGTGTTTATGATTCACGCCTCCTCCTATTAGACATTGCTGAAGGATGAGTTCCTTTGTGTTTGACGTTGAACATCTGGTCTGTGAAGTCTGAAGGGGGATGATGTGGTGTGAAGACTGCAGCCTGAGCCAGTGCTTCCCGGTGGCGGACAAGCTATTTGTGGCAGTACAAACTACAAATGTATGTGTGTGTGTGTGTGTGTATATATATATATATATATATATATATATATATATATATATATATATATATATATATATATACACACATGGGATGGGATGCACAAATAGGGAAACACTGTCATGAAAACATCCCGTGATTTCTGTAAAAGCATTGACACCAATGTGGGATTGCAGTCAAAATTTCCAGATTATGTTGTCCAGCTGCAATTCTGTTTGATGAACTCACTCAGTAATGACAAAGCATGAAATAATTCGCTGTAATCATATTTGTGTTGTAAACAGGGCTGCAGCGAATGATTATATTCATTGTTAATTATTGTACACTCTGCTTTGGCATTGCATTGCTTTATAGCATGTCAGCAAAAAGCAAAAAGAAAAAGCCCATCAGAAGTCCACAGTGACGTCGTATTCTTTTCAGATAACAGTAAATACATTTGAGAAGCTGCAAACAGTGATTGTTTTTTCTATTTCTGCTTAAAAAATCACTTCAACAATTAATCATTTATAAGAATAGCTGCAGACATTTTCTACTTGTCAACTAATTGATGAATTGCACACAGTAATTGTTGTAGCTCTGAGGGGAAATATTTTCAATGGCATATTCTTTGGAGGACATACAAAGGGTGCTTTTGGCAAGTCAGAGTGAAAATATTTGTCTTCAGGATGGAGAACCAGTTCTCCAGAAAGGATGCACTTTGAATTCTCGAAATGGCTCAGTTCAGTGTTTGCTTGCATTGCTTTTTCCCTCGCCATCTTTCCCCTGAGGTATTTGGAAGGAATGTTACATGTGAGAGAGACATGTCAGAGTTGTCTCACGGAGAGGACACACATGTAAGTGCTCCCCTGTTGTCATAACATATCACAGTCAAACATGCACCCACATCCAGATGTCATGAGAGCCTGCCGCAGCATGCTGCAGCTTTTATGTAGAGAAGTTCGGCTTCCTCGAAGGTTTTTTTTTCAAACATTTGTTCTTTATGTTTTTTTCTTAAACCAGAAAATATGCTAGACGTCGGCCTCAGCGGTCTGTGAGCATCGGTGCTGAAATGTTGACGCTGCGAGTTTCCTGTCATTGTCTCATGGCATGCATTTCCTCGTGGTGACATTTTAAAGTTAAAGGCCTCTGCAGTGCTGACTGTGCAGCAGTGAAGAAAACAGTGACAGGATATTTATGTTAATCAGAGGGAGGCGCATCATTATTGCCTCAGGTCAGATTTGGGTTGAGGGAGGTCAGAAAAGTAACTGTTATGATGGATGGCACAAAAGATAATACTGTACAAATGACTGCACATTTACAGCATTTTGAACTTCAGGTATCTCCAGTAACATAAGTGCCTTTTAACAAATACTGTTTTAGATGTGCTGAATAATAATAAGAGTCACTCTGTGCTCTTTTCACCCTATAGTAGATATGCAGTATGGTGGAAATTGACTGAATTACATGTTCTCTGCACAACACAATTAGCCCTCAAGGATTCCAGCTCCGATGAGCTCAACGTACCAGCTTTAATTAAGTCCTTCGTAAGAGCTTTTTAACCGTAATTGGTCGTTTATATGGAAGTATGTCATGAGTCTCACTCGGTGATATGCACAGCTGAACACTGTCAGATATTAAACTTCTCTCAGGCTGTGCTGGTCTTGCAGATCAAAGGATATTGTGTTATTGTGATATTGTGTTTTTACCTGTGAGGGAACATAAAGAAACGTCAAGATTTCTGAACTTGAAACCAAGATCTGATGGGGCTGAATCAAGGATTGGAGATGATAAAAGTTTACAAAATGACACCTTTCACTACATCCTTGTATTTTCTCACCCCAGACCTCATGAAGTCAGAGGAGAGACAGAAGCTTGCCAAGGAGCGGAGAGAGGAAAAGGCCAAATATCTGGGTAAGTGGAAACAAGGGGTGGGAGGACAAGCCGACTGCACAGGAAGAGAACTCCCCCTAGTGTTGGGGCGATAGAGGTTGCTGTTTTACTTTGTGTCACTTGTGTCGCTGCTGGGTTGGCTGTGGGCTGCAGATGGCATGCACATGTACTGTGGCACAAGGAGGATAAAAGGGATGTTTGGGCACCAACGTGACTGCAGTCAGCAAAGGTCAAGCCTCCATTTTACCAAAGACAAGCAAGCTTTCGTTTTGCACAAGCATGCTGAAATGAACAAAACGTTTGTTTGACTCATCAGCGCTTCAGCTCACCTCTGCACTAAAATGTATGCTACTGAATGTGCAGTTTGAGTTAAGCAGAGATATTCTTCACATTGACAAAAATGTTGGAAAAGCGTTAATTTTTCCCTCATGTGTCCATAAAGTTAACTGTTTTGGCACGTTAGCGACTTTATTTGAAATAAAAGCAAGCAAACCCTCCAGTATATCTTTTCCCAACTTGAATTGATGTTGTTTGATCAACTGATGCCAAATTTCCTCCGTGCCTTCCCCTTGGGCGTCATAACAGCTGACATGGCTGTACTCTCTGTGTCAGCTGATATTGCATCTCTTCGCCCTTTTTTTCCTTTAACACGCGGCCGTCACATTGTCACTTGGCTACACGCTGGTCATACACTGCTTTGCATGATTGACAGTTGCCTCTGTCTTCTCTCTCACTCCTTCCCCTTGCAGAAGAGCTCAGCATGCTACAAGGTAAGCCACTCACCTATGTGTATGTGGTGGTGGTGGTGGTGGTGGTGATGTCCCGTTTCGAGCTTTCTGTTTCATTTGGATGTCTCAACTTAATGAAGTTCAGTAGTTTTAACTAGAGTTGGGCAATAACCTGAAAACGCACCAATATGCAGACAATCTCTCCTTCATGTAAGGCTTCAAGAACCATCCCCTAAAAAGCATATTGAGTCACAGGCTTCTCATCCAGCTCTTATTTCATAACAAAGCACTTTGTAAATCCACAATTTCAAAAAAATTGTGACGTTCTTTAAAACGTAAATAAAAACCGAATGCAGTTATTCGCAAACGAACCAACAACGGCGTTCCTGAGCCCATATATTAATCTCCTTTATACAGTCATGTCTTCACAAAGTGGTGAACCTCGCTCCATCCTCACTTGAGAGCGACTGAGCCTTTCCAGGAAGCCCCTTTCATACCCAATCATGATACTATCACCTGTTACCAATGAGCCTGTTTACCTGTGGAATGATCCAAACAGGTGTTTTTGGAGCGTTCCACATCTTTCCCAGTCTTTAGTTGCTCCTGTCCCAACTTGTTTGAAACGTGTTGCTGCATCAAATTCAGAATAAGCAGATATTTACAAAAATCAGTGAGGGAAAACATTTCATATACTGTCTGTCAAACAGTAAAGATCACAAAATGATCACATTCGGTTTTATTTATGTTTTGAACTAGTGTTACAAAATAATAAGCACCAAACCTATTGTCCCTTTCAGAAGATGTATTGTAGACTTGTCAGTATCAGGGAGCCCTGACTGAAGGGAAAACATAACTGAAACTTAATTGTCAGTTTGTAAAGTATGTAGAGATTCGGTCATATTGCCCAGCCCTGTAGCGCTTTCATTCATTTAATCCTTGTGGTGTTCATGGTTGTTTTATTTTTTCATCACAGAAATTTCAACTAATTTTAACCTTTTCTCTCGCCGAACATCATCAAAATGTGTGTCTTTCGTAAAAATAACGTAGGCACAATCCGATCTCTTAACCAATCCTTTATCTGCAAGTATAATTAATTATTGTTTTTTTCTTGGTTCACATATAAGAAGATGCAACATGCCCCGAGTTTGAACTTTGCTCATCCACATATTCCAACTGCACCACAGAGCTCCTTGGATTTTTAAAGATAGCATGTTTGAACCACACGCCGCAAAACTACTATGATTACCATCTCAGTGGAGAAGTTGGAGGTTTTAGAGATGCTTGCAGCCAGTCTGTCTTGGCTGCGAATTTACATCTAAACAATTTAATATTGCCAAACACAAAATCACACAGTTCCTGAAATAGAAAATATGGAAATTAGCGTTCACTTGTTTAGATGCAGAGCTGAATGGTATAATGGGAACCTCTCAGGGTATTGTCAGCGTGGTTCACGCAGTCTGTGTCGTTTATTACCTTTGACTTACAGAGAAACAAGTATAATAGAGTCTGGATATGTTATATTGGCCCTGGTTTCATTTAGTCTTCTTAAAGCTAGCTTGAGGCAACATTATATTTATGACAGTTGGACACAAATGGACACAAAAAGAATTAATTCATGACCTATGTCCTCACATGACACCGATTTCTTGAAACCATCATACTCGTACTCTCAGTCGTGCTGTGTCGTCTAATCCAGCTGTGTGTTCGACAGCAGTGAGATGACTTCGACACACTTCATAGCGTGGATCGGTTTAATTGGGCGATCACTGGGGCGCGCCAGATGGTACAGCTCTGATCTAATACCCTGTCAGACCTGGATAAAAGATGAGATCCTGCCCAAGCGTGTGTTTACAAGACCAGCTTAAAAGAGACCTTATCAACCCTGCCCAGTAGTTTCACTAGTTTAGTAGTAAAAGGGGCACAATTAGAGAGTCCCTGCACATCCGAGCTTCTATCTTATTGATTCCTTGTTATGTGAAAGTCTTGCATCGGGGAATTGGCTGCACAGAAGCTGCTCTCCTGCCTTGTCTGTCTTTGGTGGGATGGTATAAATACTTCATGTACCTGGGTTAGAGCAGCACTCTGTCTATTATTTTTTAATGATCTTACTATAGAGGGTCCCGGCACTGCTTGTCAGCGCTGATCACTGTCAGGAGGGAGTTGTGGAATGTATTTTAAAGCAATGTCAAGGTTAAGATATTCAGAATTGGACATCTGTGTGTCACTCAAAGCTCCCGGCTGGAAAACCACCAGGACGCTTCTGTTGGACGAGTCAAATATTCAATCAGCGAGTGTCACACACTCGCACAGACTTGCTAAGAGTGGGCCCAGTCTTTTTACATATGAAGAGAAGAAGAAGAAGAGACGTACTTTATCACATCACATCACATCACGCACACGGCATGCTTCTTGTAAAAGTGTTTCTCCGCATTTGACCCATCCTTGGTCAGTCCTTCCTCCGCGGCGGACCAGGAGCCGCGCCGACAGCGGCGCCCGGGGACCCAGTTCATTTCGTCACCATTGGTCATGTCTTTTTGCATTTTTTTTGTGTTTTTTTTTATGGAGGATACCCCAGGTGAACACGGGGAGAACATGCAAACTCCACACAGAAAGGCCCCTTTCCTTGAGATAAAGGGCAGCAGGCACCGAAGGCATGGTGGAAGACGCGCCCACAGCACCCAAACAGGAATCGAACCCAGGACCTTCTAGCTGTGAGGCGACAGTATTGCCACCTGAATGAAGTCTGTGGCCCTTGTGAGGATGAGGGAAATGTTATGGATGTGGATCTAATCTATCTCAGGCATTGCACTTGCAGCAGCTGACTCCCCCCTCTGTTCTCATCACAGCACATCGGATGAATTATGAAGCAGTTTCGGTTGTAGTACGGATCTGTATCACTGGAAGGTAAAGCCGTGGCTTCTCTCAAATCGAGGCCATCAAGCTGTGATGAGCTGAGATACGCACTGCAGCAGATATTTTCTCTGCCGCAACGTGCTGGCAAGCGGGGCCTCGGTATAACTCAGCCTTTTGTCCCCCTCTCAGATAAAAGCCGAAGTGTGTGCCTCCCAATAAATTTTAACCCATCCAGCCTCCGGCATCTCTGCAATGATCCGTCACCATAATCTGAAACCCACAACCAGTTGCTTTTGTTGCATCAAGTGCTTTAGAGAACTAAGCTTCGCCTCTTTGCAGAGGCCGATTCTTCATGGAGGTTTTTTCTTTGGAGTTTAAAGAAATATGGTGAGTTGTGTACACAGAGAGGCAGCTGCGAAAGGCTTCTTTACGCCCTCTTTGAATGGCCCAGGGACAAGGAGACGATTTCCATATCAAAGTGTGTGGTTTATTGAAGCTGACGTGGAGGTTTGATGCGATTAGTGTGGTATAAAAGTGTCACTTAAGAAGTACTGTATCTGTCCCGGCATTATGCGGTATTCTCTGAAGGAGTCAAGTAATTGAATTTATTTTTCCAAACACAAAGTACGATTGAGGTGAAGGGCAACATATTTTATTCAAAGACGGCTTTAGATGTGAAGTAAGCATCAGAGAGGCTTGAGTTTTTGGATATTTCTTCAAGCTTCAAGCAGGATTTTTATTGAAAATCCCCAACCCATCAAAAGATGTGTCAAATAGTGGCTCTCAGCAGATATCACTTCGCTCCTTTAAGCCAATACTGATAAACCTTTCAAAGAAAATGCACAGATTATTCTGAAAGGGCAGCGAAGGGAGCGAGGGCTGCTTTGTCCAAAGCTCCTTTGCTAAAATGTTACTCTCTTGACCGAGCTTTCTGTCCCACCTCAGCTGCTAAAAAGACCCAGTGGCTGGAAAAGGAGGAGAAGGCACGGCAGCTGAGGGAGCAGCAGCTGGAGGAGCGCCGCAGGAAACTCGAGGAACAGCGGATTAAGGCGGAAAAGCGACGAGCCGCCCTGGAGGAGAGACAGAAACAGAAACTGGAGAAGAATAAAGTACGTTTGGACGAGCACACTGGCTATGTTAAAAATAACCCATTCAACATGTGATAGTGTGGGACTTCTGCTTGCAGGCTGGGTGTTTGAATCCAGGCTTTTCAGGTGGAGGACGCACCATGCATCCCAGTTCTGCATATTGACTTTGATGCATTGGGCATTTAAACAACTGATATCTGTTCCCGTATCCTTTCCAGGAGCGCTATGAGGCAGCCATCCATAGGTCAACCAAGAAGACGTGGGCAGAAATCCGCCAGCAAAGATGGTCCTGGGCCGGCGCGCTAAGCCAGAACTCCAGCCAGAAAGAAAGTGAGTACGCTGATGCGATCTCGATACACATTGTCCCTGAAATAAAACCCGCAGGACGCACTTTTTGTTATCCTGCTGGAATGTGGTATCAGTGCAATGTATAACCACTTTTACTGGCTATAGATTCTGTCTGTCTGTGAGGTTTTTGTTCGCCATTATAGGCTCAAGTTTCAGTGCCATTAACCAATTATATCCATTAGAGGATTATTTTAGCATCAGTCTGCTTCATGCAGCTCATTGTTTGCACTGAAAATCATTATTTTGGATGTATATATTTTTTGGTTTTAGTAGAAACACCTTTGAAATCAGAAGCAGACACTAATTTCTTTCACTGACTGACAGCTGCCTGATGTCCAACTGACCATAATGTCAAAATCTTGAATTGAAAAACAAAAAATCTTCTGTTTTTTTTGCTAAATGTCTCAAAACTGAATTTTTGATGAATTTAGGGAGAAGAAAGACAACAGAAATGGCTTCGTCAGTCGCACCGTGTTTCATGCTCAGCGCTGGGGTTACATAAGACATTGGCAGGTGCACAGTCACAAATGTTGCCCAGACAGATCTGGACTGCTCCAGAGGTTTTGTCTTGTCATATTTGATGTGTCTTCGCTGCATCAGTCACACTCCTCCACCTTAATGCACCAATTCCTCTGACTCCTCAGCCACTGCAGCCCTATGCTAGCAGGCTGTTTAAACATGAGTTCGGGATCATTAGCCCGTGATCATGGCCAGACTGTATTGATCGCGCAGTCAAAGTGTATTCAGCTGCTTCATTGCAGCAGTTGCAGTAAGCAGGGTTCTATTGACGAGCAGCAATATGATGTCTAATAATGCTTAATTCAAACTGATAACTGTCCTGACTGTCCAACAGCAGATCAGAGTCTGCACTGGCTGCAGAGGCAAGGTAAAACTGGAGAAATAATGTTTTAACAGCAGCTTGATGGATGCTTCGGTGCCATCCTCCTAACTTCAGGCTCTAAATCTGAAGAGTCCTGAGTCTATCTTATGTCGTGTAATCGCCTCTGCCATATGCCAGGGGAATTATTGACTCTCTAATCAATCTCTGCCTTTCTTCCTCCCTCACCAGCCTGTCAGATGATGGGAGTAAACAAGCGTAAACAGGCTGCAGTGGAGAGGCTGAGTTTGGGATGTCATTTAGGAAATGCTTTAAAGTACTTGTCCTGGCTTCTGTCAAATAAGGGTACTGCTTTGCCCACTATTTGCAACCCTGATTAAAAAAATAAATAAATAAAAAAACAATAACTTGCAAATGAACTGTCTTTACCAACAATGGCTTTAAGGAGTGTTCTTGAGCTCATGTAGTAATATCCTTTATTCAATCACGTGTTCACAAAGTGGTGATATTTACAAAAATAAATGAAGTTGATGAGCTAAAACATTAAATATATTGTCTTTGTACTGTTGAGCTTATTTTAAAAAGGATTAGCAATGTTTGGGGACAGGCCTACAGCAATACGGTACCTCCTGTAGCCTGTCGTCTGAATCATGTCTGGTGACGTTTGGATAAAGCGAGATCAAGTGTGTTCATTTGCTTGCAGTGTATTAAAGGGACTTGTATTGCATGTGGATGGTCTCAAGGATTCAAGGTTTTGCCCTTCTCTGAAGCCCTAGTTCACGTCATGAAATGAAATACGTTTATTTCCCAGCAGCCTCTTTCTATCACTGTTTGGTTGTTACGGTTGCTTTGAGTTGTCTCTTCTTGTTCATCGCTTCTGGTAGCTTTACTGAGTGTGGTTGATATGCTTTTTGGTATTGGTATCATCGTGAGGTATGTGTAAACCTACATTAATCTCTCAAGTGGAATTTTGAGAACCTTAAAGGGTCATTTCACCCCCAAAAAAGCAAACTTATTTTCCCACTGAACTCAGTGGAGTTGAAGGGAACTGAAACCATGCTCACAGCATTAAAATGACAGTTTAAATATTCACTGGCAACAACATAACGCCCTGGTTACTCTGGATAATCCACAAGCCTCACTGCTTGCAGTTTTTAGTGGCCTTAAATGCTAACAGTGCATTGTGTGGATTATCAAGAGTAACGGTGGCACTGTTTCTGGAAAGAAACAATAAATCATTTCTGATGCCTGCCTGCTCACCTGAAGGCTCGCTGAGGTGAACATATGGCGTCCTGTGTACGTGCTTGTACCGTAAAGCAGTGGATGTTGTTATACACACGGTCAGCATGCAGGAATCTGCTTTAATGGGGGTTGCTCACCTTACAAACATGCTCTTTACAGCGTGTGGGTGTATATTTGTAGAGGCATCATTCGAGCGTAACACATGACGGCACAGACGTTCCCATTCTTCCTCTCAACCATGTGACCTGTGTGAACATCTGTGTGGCGCTCTCTTGGCTTCTTAGGCAGATGCTCTGTGTCAACGGTCAACCTGCCCAAACACGTGGACTCTGTTATAAACAAGCGACTGTCCAAGTCCTCCGCCACGCTCTGGAACTCCCCCAGCAGAAGTAAGGCAACATCTGGAATGCCCCCTCCTCCCGTTTAACTGTGTCCATCACTCCGCCACTGCCAACACCTCCGAACCCGTCCATCATTGTCCTCTATTTTTTCAGTTCTTCCCCTCTCTGATTTCAGTCCCTCTCTTGTGCTTGATGGTTGACAGCTGACCCATTTCCATCTTCCAAAACCAGTTCTTTTTTTCCCCCACCTCTTCAGAATTTGGGTGGGTGTTTTGTTTGACATGCTCTGCATGCCCGTATGTTAATGTGGGTTATGTACTGTGTTCATGTTTTGCTGTCTTTTTACTCTCCTTTGGTTGGTTCATTGTGTTGGTGCCATTTCATATGTTTGCACAGTCGATTGGATCCTTTTGTGCTCATTTTCATCATAACATGCTGGAGAAGGGATGTCTTTTACTGTGTTGAATGCATTACTGAGTGATGACATGGAGGTGGGTGTGGTTTATAAATGACAAATATTTCTTTGAATCAACCTTTCTCCATGCTTTGGATGAGTGCAGCTGTAAAGATAACCAGGTCACGGTGTACTCCGGCATAGAGGGAGAAACTTCTGAGTTCGTAAAGTTAGTGAGTGATTCAGCACTTTTCAGGAGATAATGTATTCTGAAAACTCCCTCGGAGCAGGTACTGTTCCTGTGTGCTGCTGGAAAAAATAGAGAGGTAACAGCTCTATCCCTCCTGTCGCTCTCGTCTCATCCAAACTCAATTACACACCCTGTCTGCGAATATTCACTGCAACACCGTCCACATGCTACACCCTAAAGCCAAAAAGAAGGTGTCTCCCCCAAATAAATACTGATGAGTCTCCGCTCCTCTTCTTCTCTGCTTGTATGCTCAAGGCTGTGGTTATAAATAACTGACTCACTGTCTAGACGAGCTTTTCAAATAACTCTCTCTCTCTTGGGTGGTACCACTACAGCCCAAGGTTATAGGAGACACATTTACTGAGCTCATTTTCTTTCTCTTCTAATCTCAATGGGCGGCGCTGAGGTGGGTTATTGTGTATTTGATTGGGTCTTTGTGGCTTACAGGCATGTGAGCCTTAACCTGAATAAGTGTTTCTTTAAATTTCCCTTTGGTGACAAATTTTAGACTTTATTTTAATACAGTCTGTGGGTAATGAAGGAGAGAACTCTTCAAAGATTCAATGGGTTCAGCTTCCTCTAATACTTCAGGTTTAACCATGTTTTGGGGATGTACTTACAGCAAAGTTCTGGTTCAACTGAGGACATCGATTTAAGACATACCTTTGAAGTTAATAGAAAGACATCCATTTATTGATCCGTTTCTCCGGCCCGCAGCCCGTAGCCTTGCACTGAGTCCATGGGAGAGCAGCATAGTCGACCGGCTGATGACACCAACGCTGTCTTTCCTCGCTAGGAGCCGCAGTGCAGCAAGTGTCCTCAACAATGGCAAAGATGGTAGTAAGTTGAATAAAAAAAAGACGGATTAACAAGTTTGTGTCTCACAGTAAATCCATTAAATTATGCCGTATGATTGTCGACAAGCTTTAAACGTAGAATCAAATTCCTCCTCAGACTCCCCTCTCTGTCCCCGTTCGGCTTCAGCCAGTCCCCTCACCTTGTGCGCCCACCAGCCCCACCACCGCTGCTCCGACCGCTGGAGAGTGACGTCCAGCACACCCGACATCACCCAGCGCCAACACAGACGGAGCTCCACGCCCGTAAGTCTGCCTAATGAGCCTCTGCGCTGTGGCCGTCTTCTCTGACACTCAATTATAGCCGCAGTCTTTGGACAGTTGCAGCAGGGTTAGACTTTACCAAGAGGAAGCTTTTCTCCAGAAGAAGAACGTCGCCAAACAGCCATGAAATTCAGAACAGCTGAGTCTGTTTCTACGAGCGCGTTTACCATTCACCCGAAACTGACTGAACATTTAACGGTGTTATTGTTGGACTGAACTGCTGCCAAGAGAGCAAGTCATGGCCCCTGACCAGACTTCCCAGTTTCCTGTACTTTATGTATAACAACCCAGAGCATATCTTGTCTTATATTTTCATGCAGATGGATAAAAACAAGAAAGAAAAGAAAGACAAGGAACGGGAGAATGAGAAGGAGAAGAGTGCCCTCGCTAAAGACAAAGTGCTGAAGAAGAGGCAGTCTCTACCCAGCATGAGACACAGGCCTGATCCGAGGTAAAGCATTTCTACTTCTCTTTATTTATCTCAGTTTTTGTGTCATAGTGGATGACAACAAGTCAACATCAGTTTCCTCCTGATATGAAGTGCAGTCACCTTCCTCTCATTTGACTGAATGTTACTCTCAATTTCATACCCTATTAAAGAGCGACAAAGGATTAGTCCTTCTGTCAGTCAGTCAATCAGTTAATCAAGCAGTCCTACGAGTGCTACATGTAATCACAGTTGAGCTGAAAGAATTAGCTGATTAATATGTCGGCTGATTAACAGGAAATGAATCAGACACTATTATGAAAATCATTCCGCTGCTGCTCTCCTCTCTTCCGTTAATCAGATATTTTTGAATTTAGTTGTTCAAAACAAGACATTTCCAAATGCCACCTTAGAGTCTGGGAAATTATAATAGACATATTACTGTATAAACAGCACATCAGTTCTGAAATAACAGGCAGACTGATCAATCATGAAAATGATTCTTAGTTGCAGCTCTAAATCCTTGTTGCCTGTGTTGAACATTAACAACAGAACACAGTAAATATATGAATATATGTAAGTATGAAAGCTCCAACTAAAAAAGGCCCCATAAACCCCATCTGAGGTTTCTAATCTAAAGCTACTGTCCGCACTTCAAAAAATAGGACTTTACAGATGCTGAGAACCATTTGAATAATCAGACATATGTTAATGTGATATTGAGACATTCACTCAGATGTTAACCTCACATCCCCTCGACCTCACATCCCCTCGACCCGCAGCTTGTTCCTGGTCAGCGGCTGGGTTAGCCAGAGCTACCGTGTTTATGTCTGCACGATAATGACCCCACATTTCATGCTCTGTTTGAGCCAAGGCTCCGAGTGAAAGATCCCAGGATGAGTGGTCACTTCCCCTCTTCCCCCCAGGCCGCTGAAATACATGACGTCCATGACAGAAGGGATGGAATAGGAGAAAAAAGGTCTTTTGACTCAACAAAAAGGCAGCAAAGAGCTTGCCAGAGCTGTCAGAGCCAGAGGGAAAAACCTCCTCTTCAGCATAATGGATGTTTCCCCTCCAAGTGTTGCATTGCCCGCGTGTAGCTGGGATGCACTTTAAGGCTGATGTAATGTTTGAGTGCTTTGACTGCTGTGAACCTGTTTGCTGAAGTCAGGTTTCTTCAGGACATGTGTCATTTCAGCCCAGGTCTGAAAGAATAATGTGGCTAACTTGGTGTCTGCTGACATCATCTTTTGTCTTCCAGTCCCAGTCCTTTATCAAGACAACGGCCGTCGTCCCCGGCCACGCCTAAGGGCAGAACCGCCTCTCCCAGCCCTGCTGCCTCTCCTAAGCCTTCATCCACACGTGGAAGCCCGTCGACTCCTAAAGGTCGGCCCAAAAGAGCCAGGACCCCGGCCAGGATAGAACACCGTACCTCCTCCCCCGCCCCCCTTGAAAGAGTGAAGGACCCCCGTAGGTCCGCCACACCCGAGGAGAGAAAGAGTGAGTGCAGAAAAGTTTTGATGCTGATTATTTCTGACTGGGCTGCATTGAAAAGGTCAACGAGCATCAGTGTAGAGTTGCTCATTATACTTTTCCATTTCAGAAACACTCAGGAACTAAAGCTTCGTTTTGACTGGAAGTAGCAGGGACTAAATGAAGTTCCTGTACGGAGGTCCCTGCTCTGAAGCCAGTAAAAATGTAGTTCTGTTTGTCCAAGTCATTATCATTACAAATCTGACCCACAACAGTGACAGCATTAACTATATTTAGCTTTTTTTCTGGAGCATGAAGTGCAAAAGTTCATGCTTGACCTTGGAAATAGTAGTTTGTCAAAAAGTCTTACTTCAAGATCTGCTTTACTAGTTTTTTCCGGAGCTTTCATCCTCATCTCGGTAGCAGACACAGAGAGGACGTGTTGACAACCTTGAGTAAAAATTATTAAGGATTTCTATTGTAGAAGAGTATATGACTCAATAATCTGCGTTTTGTTGCAATTTCTCATCTCCACAGTGATCAACTGTCCTATTTGCACAACACTATGATACAACACATCTGGATTTAGCTTCCCTCCAAAACTGAGTCATACTGTACTATTTTTTTTTATTAATTATTATTCCCAAAGACTTCTTCTGTCTCACTTGGTCTCTTCCTGGCCAGAAGAATGGACATAATGGAAAAAGTGAACAAGCCTGGAAAGTCTGTGAGAAGCAACAGACAGAGATTACCATCAGGCTAAATTAACCATGAAAACAAAGTGAATGTAGTTAGTGAGCCACACACAGCTCCATGGCCCGTGTCTGCTGACACACAGCACTAAGAGGCTGCACTAATCAGCCTTAATTATGTAATTACCAAGTTCTTAGGCCGAAGCTACAGCTGTTTATAATTTCCAGTTGCTGGGGACAGAATGTTTCACAGTGCATGTGAAGAGAAAATGCTGCGGTTGAATGTGTCATTAATAATGATCCTCAGACGTGACTTTCAAACTCATTACTTATAGGGAAGCATAAATAATCGTATTAAAGTTTTTTTGGAAGTCACACAGCACAAGATCACTGAGTTATTGTCTCTTGTTTGACACATGTTTTCCCTGCTTTAGGCTCCCCTGTGGTTCCTGCCATCCATGTGTCCTCCACCGCTGCATCAAGCACCCCAGTTACAACCACCGCAGCCTCCCCCTCACCTGAGCCGGTCCATTCAGCTCCGTCACCTGCGCCCTCTCCATCAGGTAAGCCCATGGCGGGCACCAACGACCCGGAGGAGGCGGCTCGCATCCTGGCAGAGAAACGCCGGCAGGCCCGAGAGCAGAGGGAGAGGGACGAGCAGGAGCGCCGTGAACAGGAGGAGAAGGAGAGGTCAGAGAAAAAGAAATGAGTAAAACTGAACAGGAAGGCTCCAGTGCATCATCAAAGTACATGCATGTCTGACTGAGACGTCATTCAACTCGGGCCATGGTGTGTGTCAGCATTCAGGCAGCCTGCAGCCTGCTCTTGCTGGCACTCATACTTTTAATTGTTTCCATTTCCTTAAATAGTTTGCTTCTCATTGCTTGTGCAGCTCAGCAGAAATAGCGTAAACGACAGAGGAAATGTCCTGTCACTAGAATAATTTCAATTATTTACCGCATTGAGTTTCTGGCACAAGATTTTGTGGAAAATGCTTATCCTCAGCCTTACGCCCAATCTCTTTAGGATCCTGAGAGAGGAGCGAATAGCAAGGGAGGCGGAAGAGAGGCAACGCAGGGAGGAGGAGGCCCGCGCTATGGCTGAGGAGCAGCGGCGAAGGGACGAAGCCCAGCGCCTGCAGGACGAGAAGGAGGCTCAAGAGAGAGCCAAAGCCGAGCAGGAGGAGAACCTACGCCTTCAGAAACAGGTATGCTCGCAGCCAGCAGCCAGCATGCAGAGAAGACACCTGGGGTGTAAGTGAGGGTGGGTGTTAATGTGGTGCAGTGGACAGGTCTGATCATTCCCAGGCTCTTTGCCCATCACACCACAAACCTTTGTACTCTCCTATCTTCTGCAGTTTTTCAGTGTCACTTGTTTACTGTTTGAGCTCAGCTGCTCACCTCACACTGACCTTTTCTGGTAACATCCAAAACCACAGTCCAGTGTTCCTGACATTGCTTGGATGTCCTTGTCCTGACGCTTGATTAGTAGGAAAAGGTTTCCAATAAATAAGGAAATGCAGCTATTCATTACAGTATTTGTTTATCTGTAGACCTCTAACCTGATCAGCTCTTATCTCTGTGAACTGTCTGTTGACCGGCGCTTACGCTTTGCCACCCCCTCGTGGTCATTCACAGAAGTGATATTTGTGGTTAAACACGAGTCGATATAATTATGCAAATTCTGAAGTATTGTATTTCGCTTTGAATAGTCCTCATGAGGCCGTAAATGTTGAAAATAGATCTTTTTGGCTCAAAGGTAGAGGAAAATATCCCTTTTGTGGCTGTAAACAATAATTGCAGAGAGCAACCACACCCCTGTTACGTAAAAGGCATGTTATTTTGGCTGAGTTTTTTTCCCCCCTTCTGCCGGCATTAAAACTGTGGTTGGATTCTCGCCTGCGTGTGTTTCAGAAAGAAGAGGCTGAGGCTAAAGCCCGGGAGGAGGCGGAGAAGCAGCGTCTGGAGAGGGAGAAACACTTCCAGAAGGAGGAGCAGGAGAGGCTGGAGAGGAAAAGGGTAGGGCAAACATCTGTCCAAGGATCATTGTCCTTTCAGCTTTTAAAGTCACTCATTTCACAACAGAAGTCTTAATAGACCATAAAGAGGATTTTCTGGAAATCCATTCATAGATGTTCAGGGTATCTGCCCTCAGCTGCGTACACCTCCGAGCCGCCCGTTCTGCAGTGACTTTATAATAAGCTCTCGTTGCTCACTGGAGGTTGTACAGTTTGAGGTGCGCTCACTCTGTGGTCTGTGTTTTGACATGACAAAAGCAGGCTTGACAGTTGAGGCCCTGAAACCAAGATGAATGATGTTCTTGGCTCATCCTGGATTGGCTGTCTGCATGCCACCATTTAATAGAGCTTATGCTGTGTGTGAGCATGAAGCTATATATAAACACTAATAATAATGGAGACCTCGCTGTGCCAGTCATCTGTATGTGGATTTATGCAGATCTTTGCACATGCGTGCTGATATGTGTGTGTGTGTGACAATGGCCATCTACTCAAGTACACCACCCACATGCCCATTAAGCTCACGCCTCTGTGTGCTAGCTAAGCATTTCTTCCCCTCTTCTCATCTTCTCTCCATGTGTTAAAGGCTCTTATCTAAGCATGCCAGGCCTGCCTCCTTGCTGGAATTAGCCCACAAGAACAGCATGTCCTGTTCCCCAAAGACTCGCCGCTTAGTCACAGCGTACAACACACTGGTATTGGTCTGATTCACCGGATGTAGCCTGTGGGTATGAGCCTGCCATTGGCCGCCCTTCCTGCTATCTGCACGTTACCGTTTTCAAAATCCCCATCGCAATGGAAAACAACAATGACCTCCGAGACCAACCTGCACGTTGATCTATGCTGAAAGTGCAAAGTTACTCTAACCTGGTCGCTAACAGTAAGAACGTAAACAAGCTAGCAGCCGTTTTTCTTTTATTTTCTTGTGCGAGGATTTAGCCATTTTAATGCTAGGGATCACCTTCCCACATTTTCAAGACACTTGTGACCGGTTTAAAGAAATACTAACAAGCCAGAATGATAATAGGTACGGCTGACCTTTGAGGAGATCGGTCTGGCTATGTGAGAATGAACTGTTTACACTGGCTTCTACCAAAACTGACTGGCCCACCGCTGTTATCACCTCAACAGAGAGAAGTTTGTGGTCAGTAAGCACAGGTTAAAAGACTCCTGAAGGGTGAAACAGCTGTGTAGTAGACAAACAATAATCTTTAGTCCGGAGACAGAAGTTCTGCAGCCAAACCAGAGGCCAAAGCCATGAGTGTGTGAGCTGTCTGTGAATAATCTTGGATCTTCCAAACACTTTACTTTTATGAGTGGCAGCTGCAGTTACAGTCCCACTATCTCAGGATAGCGGTGTCCTCAGACGAAGGTCGCATCTTGTATCCAATGTCTTCACTCTGTGCATGCAAATTAACCACGCAGAATGGTTTGTATTTTAGTACAGTACAGACTTATCGTCTCTCCTCCATCCTACTGTTAACTGTTCAACCATCCTACGCTGGTGTTCCAGCTGAATACACAAGTGCTGCTTCATCATTATTCACAGAGCCCTCCACCTGGAGACATAATGGTCTCAGTTTGACTCTGTGCATTCACTTCAAACATAATGGACAGGATACAAGACACAGGAAATCCTATTTTTACTGGCGAAGCAGAACATGAAACCTCAGTTTCTAGAAAAACAAGGTGTGTGGGCTCAGTCTAGCTCACTAAACTGAACCCAGTTTTTTACCAGATATAAATAGTGCAGTTTACTTGTGAATGATTCGTTAGTAACATCCACATTTGGTGTTTTGAAAACTGAGTCCTTTATTTCTTAACTTTCTAAACACATCTGCCCTGATCACTCACTGTCTTGGCATTCCTTGTCTTATTCCTCTTTCTCTTCTCAGCGTCTGGATGAAATCATGAAGAGGACACGTAAGACAGATGGAGGCGACAAGGTACATCTGCTCTTCAGTTTTAACCAAAACGAGCCAAACTGTAACTATCCAGTTGAAAACGACTGAAAACATTTCCCATGTTCACAGAAGGAGACAAAGCCCTCCCCTGTTGCACACGTCAATGACAAAGAGGCAGAGAGCAGCAAAGGTAAGCAGAACAGCAGTCTGAGCGAGGCGGCCTTTCACAAAACATCCTCAAGTGATGCAGGAAAATCATTACATGCTACAACCCTTAAACTGCAGGAATCGTTTAGGGTAATTGTCTTAATTGATCTCCTGTTAATGTGTTATCTGCGGAGGGTTTTAAAACAAAGTGGATACTGTGTGACCAGCTGTTTTCAGGAATCCACTTGGAAGTGGATTTCTAGCTCTCCCTGCTTCAATTAGCAACCACATGAACTCCATTGTAAATTTTAGACTGTATCTGACTCATGTTATGGGACATAAACTCAGGTTACGTATCCCACCTTTAGGCTAACACACTGTACCATCGCTCCTTTACTTCTTATACCTCTTCCATATGTTTGAATAAATGAAACCATGGGTATTTGTTGTACTCTTCTTCTCATTTCCCATGTGACTCAGCTTCACAGCAAAGCATTTTGTATCAAAGGGTTATTAGATTATATTTCTGCCTCATATCCGGCACAGCTGCAGTTTGAGTTCTTCTTCTCTGTACAATAGGACCCATGTGTGCTTACATGTTGTCCAAGCTTTGGGAGTGCGGGAGTTAGAGAGGAAGAGTGGGCTCATGGCAACAGCCTGCAGCAGTTATCGGACATTTACTGTCGACAGAAGAAATAATATAAGGATTCATGTGATGTTGCATAGGCCTTAGTCATATCCACTCTTCTTACAACTTCTTATTACGGGGAAATTCTGTTTTAACACAAGAACTGTATATTTAGAAGCATCTAGGCTTCCACGTCACATACAGTAGATGAGTAAGATGAAAGGGGATCAATGTGGAGAAAGGCTGTTTGTGGAAAAGTTCTCAGATGCAGGAAGACATTAGCCAGCCACTGATGTGGTTGGAGGCCTGGCAGGCATGACTCCATTCTAGTCAGAGGAGTGGAGAGCTGTCTCAACCACAGCCATGTCCTCAGCAGAGCTGAGTTAGGAGGATCTGCACTAGGAAACACGCCCCAGGAAATCTGGCTTTTCTGCCCATCAAATTTAGCGTGACACACTTCATTAGGATGATCGTTAATTTATCCCTGATTGATTCCCATAGCGAAATTCATTCTTTGCATTAACCCATGCTGTGTTAGGAACAGTGGGACCAACTCCAGTTCTAGCTCAGTGGATGGGAGTATTAAACTAACATACATGTTTTTGATGGAAACTGGAGCACCAGACAAAATGTGAAAGGCCCCACACTGGCCGGGAATCCAGCACAGGGGGCAGCGCTGTGAGGTGACAGTGCTAACCGCTGAGCCACCGCGCTGCTGTTACACCATTAACGGTGTTTGTCACCCTGTGGTCGAGCATGCACTGCAGGGTAACGTTGGATGCTGAAGGACGCGATCATGTTGGTGTGCATGGTTTACACTGGATAAACGGCTGTTTTATTTTGTTTCCTCCAGCATCTGCTGAATATCAGCCAAAGCCAGAGGTCAACCTACAGCCCAACAACATGACGGAAAATGGACAGGTCAATGTCAAAGAAAGGTAAAAGTATTCCTCCTTTTTTTTTATTTTTTACATCAATAATTTAGTTAAATTTGATAGTTTCTTTGTGCTCATATTGATGCAGGACCACCATGAACAGTGTAAAACTTGTGTGCCAGAAAAATAAACTGGCAGTTAAGTGTTGTTGTTATAAACCTCAACTGAAAACACGAGGAGCCACACGATTCAGACCCGCAGTAAACAGTTACAATACTGGGGGAATGATTTGGTTTCTTGAAATCTTTTTTTTTGCATTTGAACACGTTTCTTTGTTTCTTGGGGTGGATTTTAACGGACTCCTGTAATTGGACGGCAGTGAAGTGACTCATTTGTTGAATGACTCACTTTGACCCATCATAACTATAACCATATTCCTCTCTGTGTCTCCCCTCCCCAGCAGCCCCTCAGTCCAAGTGGTCAATGGGGTCCAGCCTGTGAGACATGAAAACGGTCTGTCCTCTAAAGGAGACACTGCCCACTTCGGAGACATCATCCATCTCGCCAATCACGGCAACACCACCAACGGAGCACGGGATAAGACTGAGACCACCATGGCCACTGAGCCGATCCTCGCATTTGAAAGCGAGGATTCGTTCATGAAGAAGGCGGGCCCCATGAAGCCTCAGCATGTTGCAGGTACACAATACAAGCAGGATGCTAAAGGCTAAAGCTAACAATGAAAGCAAAAAAGGTGGTCGCAGACAGGGAAGATAGAAACTATGAATCATACCAACGAGTTCAGGCAGTGAGTTCCACAAGAGGTGAGCAGGTGCAGAAGAGGTCTGCTCACTCCTTCTAATGATGGGAGGTGGTGGAACGAGCAGGAGACTCCACTCTCATGTCAGTGCAATGAATATGAAGCTTGAGCCAGCAGGTGATTAACCTAGCTTAGCATTAAGACTGGAAGCAGGGGGACATAGCTAGACTTCCAGCACTTCTAATGCTCAATGTTCCATACGTTAGACCTTGTTTGTTTAAACCAAACAATAACAGAAATGAAAAAATGACAAGTTGTGGGGTTACAGGGGAGATTTGTGATGGAACAATTTGTTGCCCAGGCCGGACTTCAGGAAGTCACTGCATCCGAGAGAGATAGCTCCAGCACATTACTCCCTGTAAAACCACAACTTTTTTTTAAATTTGTGGTTCAAACAAATGTGGTGTGTTAAGTCAGATTTAGAGGTGCTGGCCAGTGGATTTTTTACCCCAGACAACCCCTGTTGTCAGTCTTTGTGCTAAGCTAAGCAGCTGCTGCCTTTAAGTTTATGTTTGAATATCAATCTTCTCACCTTACTCACAGCAAAAACACTCATCTTCCATAATAGCAGTGCCTTGGAAACAAAATGTGTACTTATCCTTAAACCAAGGCAGACCAGAGACTCTCTTGTTATTAGCTAAAAATCTAGATGAAGCATTGTGGATGAACTGGAGGAACATTACTGAGCTGTGAATGACGTGCTTTCAGTAGTCTCTAAGGAAATGAAGGCATGCTGTTCTTAAGGTTGGTGTAGTTTAGAAAGGGTATAATTTTGGCTATAATCCAATATTAGTAGCCAAACATTTTGAGTGAAAGGGTCTGGTTAAGCCAGGACCGCCAGTTTTCCAGTTCGGTTTGTTTTCTCATCTGTTCCCAATAAAAAGTAGCAGCAGACAGAGCCGTGGTTTACTTGCAACAAGCTTGTGTGCTTACTTGTACTGATCTGGTTTTCCACTTGACCAAATTCACATTATCCAATAAAGACCGTAGTACGAGGTACCGTAGTCAGGCAGGAAGCAGCCACGAACCTGAACCTGAACTTGAACTTGATCTAACATGCAGGTCATCACCCCGGTGAGAGTGAGTAACCCCTGAGGAGAGGATGGTGTGGCAGGGAGAATCCTCTTACACTCACAAAGGGGTGGAGATGGGATATGGAAGAAATAGTGTGGGGAAGGGTGAAGAGGAGCAGGGTATCTATATACTGATGACAGCTTTTATTCAGCAGCCCCACTGACTCGGGCCCAGTGAGGAATTCTTAGAATGGCCGAGGCGATGAGGAGACCGTATCCACAAGTGCTTCACTGCCAGGGGTTAGAAACAGTACCCCGAAAGCAATTAAGCACCATATCACCCCGAGCTCAACCCCCTGCCAGTGGCAACGTCAGCAGCACCCCCTGCGCGCTCCCTTTTGCTAAATTTTAACCTTCAACTGATAGCCGAAAACAAGCTAGCAGTTATAAATACTATGTAAAGCAAACAGAAGACTATTACCTTTGCCAGCCCTCTGACCCCTTTTGTGAAATTGTGACCTCCTTCATCCTCCAACACCTCCTGCTTTCAACTTGGTCATGTAAAAATTTTCACTCTTGTTAATGTGGACACTCAAGGAGCCTTCGACTTGGCACGGCATGTGTGATGAGGGCTACGATTGGGAGTATTGATATGCGAGACTGATTGAGTGTTACAATGAAATTTCATAGGGGATCAATTTATTTTGAGGCATGCTTCCAGGGTTTATTTGAATCTTGCTTGTTGAGAGTAGGGCTCTTCCTTGCCTGACATGTGGCCTTGTCAGTCAGATAAGTCAGTGTTGCATCAATTACGGTTACCATTACTCGTTTCACATGTTGGCTGCATTTGACCGTAAAATGTCTCTTACTTGAGTTGAGGCCTTTCCGTTACACAAGACAGTAAAGGTTTATGGGTTCATGCCTTCTGCAACATTGTCAACATCTTTTGCATTTAACATTGCCACCAGGTCAGAGGTTTACAGACACCAGCCACATTTCCATCAACATATTTTTATGTGAATTTTGAAGAACTGCTTGAGAAACAGTTGAAGGTTGAGGTGGTTTTTCAACTTGCAAGGCAGCTGAATTTTCGAGATCATGCAATCCGAGAATCCACGCTGCCTTCAATATAAATGCGTTTGTGGCCAAACCACAGTGGTTCCAACCAATCAGCGTCCTATGAGGAATTACTGGCAGCTATAGACGAGCGTTATTGTCCTTGGGAAACAATGGCGACTCCTAAAGACGTTAGCGTAGATGCTGCTATAGCATCACTTATATTAGAACTGGAGAGTATTTCTTTATTGAAAGAGGAGCAAAGAAAGCACTGAATGCTTTTCTCCAGGGAAAAGATGTTTTTGCTCGTCTGTGGCAAGAGTCCCACTACAACATATGCTTCATTGATCTGATTGGTTTAAGTTACCCTGTGATAGACTTGTGAGAGACTAATGCACTGATGTAACCTTCATATGTTAATGCATGAAACAAGCAGAAATGTCATTTTTCCATCAGGGGTTCTTTTTCCTTTCACTGTTTGAGGTTCAACTTGCGCTCTTTTATCATTTTTTTGCACCCTCTACTTCTGCAATGATATAATGGTTTCCTGACTAGACAGTTGGTGCCGTCTATTGTTAATCCAAATGGTACTAGAGGGAAACAAGCATTCATTCGCATTTTCTTGAAATTCGGTTAAAATTTGATACAAGCCCAGTTCATGTCATCACTCAGATTAAAGACGTTGACCCTGGATTGTTTCGTCTGTTAGCATGTGTTCAATGCTCAGTGGCTGCTGACCCTTAACCCCTCGCCCTCTGCCTCCCTCACAGAGGTCCTGTGACATGTCCCAGTGTTGAAGTGCTCGTCGCCTCAGGCCACTGACCTTTGCCAGCCCCGCCAACGCTCGCACGGGGAGCCCTGTGACCTGTGCCAATCAACAACCTTTTCCTGAGCCTCTGAAAGCAAACATGCTTCTCTCTGAAGATGACGTGGGCTACGACCAAGCATCAGGACACAAGCGAAAGACAAAACAGGATGAAAGGAGTTGCTATGTGCAACACAGGTGCATCAGTGTTAAAATTTGTAAAGATCTTTGTGGCGACGATTCCATGCACCTTAATACTCGACAGTATGATCCTTTGTACATTACAGTACAGCTGAGTAATTATTACAAGAAGCTGCAGTGTTTGTTTTCTTTGTTCTTTAGTTATTTAACTGAAAGAGAAATATAAAAGACTGGGTACATTTTTGTGAATAATGTAAATTAACTTTGTGTGACGGACAAAGGAGGGGTGGGTCTGTGAATTAAAGCTGTGTGAAAGGGATTCATTTTAAGCTACTTTGCTCTGAGTAGACCTAAGTGAAAGCCAGGTAGTACACGCCCTGGTCTGTATAAAGCTACCTGTGACAGTTTTTGTAAAGATCAACTGAGAAATCTGGAAGGAGATTTGAAATGTACGTTCAAATGCAACAGCTTCTTACTGTGTGTGAATATGCCATCTGTCCCAGCTTTGATTGATTGTACGCAGAACTGGATGTAATGAGTGTGCAACCTTAACGATTAAGAAACCAGACGTCATCCACGGTCAGATCTCTATAAAACAGGGATTTGCTCCACTATATTACGGTTAAAGCTGTTTTTATTTCACATGTGCAAGCATGGCTCAGTTTTTCTCATTTGCATCGAGATGCCGTGGACTCATCTGTGTTTGAAATGCCGGTGCGTGTATATGCTATAATTATTTTGATGTGCGTTACAAGGTCAGTGGGAGTATCTTAAGTCTTATTAAAGACGAGCTGTCCAGTCTGTGGTCGCTTCATCTGTTTGTCATAAATAACAGCAGGTTTTTAAGAATTCTGACATTATTTGTGGGAAGAGGGAAGATCTTGCAAATGTTTTGATTTCAGTGCTGAAGATTCTCGCATTCATCATCTAAAACAGGCATAGAGGTTGATCATTTGTTATTAATTTGACAGTTTGCAAATGTTTTGTTCTTTGGCTTGTTTTTTCCTGAGGCTCAAATGTATTTTGACTTTCAAGGGGAAATACCAGTTCCCACTGAGAGTCACAGCAGACAGAGTGCACGCTAACCACAGGAACACAGAATTAGGTTGGTACCAGAGGGCCTTATAGTTGATATGTACAAGGCATGTGGGTTGGCTCAGCTGTCCATTTCAGTTTGGGTCTCCTTTTACAAAATCCCCACAGGGGGTGCATGCCGCTCTATCTGCTACCCCATTTCGCTATATTCAGGTGGCCAGTGGGGGGCCTGGCACAATGTTTCCAGCCTTCTAGGCAGCTGAAGTGCGTTACTGTCATGATTTGTCACCCTCTATCAAACGCGAAGACATGCCACACAGATCATCATGTAGAACTTATGTGGTTTAAATGACTGGTATACTCGCTTGTGAAATACAACTGCAGTGGAGCTCTGCAGAGCGAGGGGCTGCAGTTTGTTAACATGAACCTGTGATGCGCAGATGACCTTTTTACCTCCCAGTGGGCTTCACAATATTTGATAACCATGCGTGGAAAGCTCTGAGCAATGCATCCAAACACTATTTTAACTGACTTGTAGAAGGACGGTTTCAAAGTGAAACAGAAACCCCAAGATGGAAAAGATGAAACAAGCTATGATTCATTGTTAAGGGGACCCAACATGCATATGACCAAGATTTAAATAAAGTGAGGGCTGTTTTTCTTATTTTTTAACATAATAAAACATGGCAGTTTTCATTCCAATCCGTGTTCAGTGTGTGGAAACAATATTCCTCCGAATGGTTCCTCAATCAGGCGAAAGCTTGATTGACTGCCTCACTGCTTTGATTTTCACACGCACAAACACGGAGAAGGAAACAAAAAGTGTAAATTTCGATAACACAGTTTGACTACTTCAACATGCAGCAACTGTCCATGTGAGTCTGCTGTGAAAAGCTGTATTCGTCAACCCCACCAGAGGGTGCAGCACTGCAGCGAGGAGGTGATAGACGACATACTTCTCTGGATTCATGCCTGCTCTTAAGTTTGATACAACAGTGTGTCAGCATGGAAATTGCTCACATGGCAATTCTCAATGACTGCTTAATAAAACTGTGGAGATTTATTGAAATTCATAATCTCTGTGCTGTTTTGCACGCAGTCGCTATGCTAGTCAGTCCCTGGTAATGTGTAGTACTTCTCAGCAGGGACTGAAGGATTAGAGGGCACTATTTTTAGGGAGGTGTCAGCAAGGCAGTGCACAGTTACAGGCTGAGCAGTGCCAAGTCTCTGAATAAATTCACACAGAATGATGATTGGAAAAAACAAAACAATAAAGGGGTAAAATCTGTGATCAAAAAGCCACTAATGGTCAGTGAATAAAGGTGCGTTCTGCTTGTTAAGGTGAGTGGCGGCGAGTTGGATGGTCCTGGAATAGCCTGGCTATCTGGCATGGCAGTGCCACTTTGATTGATGAGGACATCATCTCCTCAGCAAGCAAGTGTGCTGATGGGTGCGCTGGGGGTGTCACTCTCCATGATTGTATTTTTATTCTCCTCCTCACTCTTGATGGAAAAAAAAAAAGAACTAACCACATCCTGTCATGTGTGAGGACTTGACTGGCACGCTGTCAAGCCTTTGTGTTGAAGCTGCTCCCTGCCAGGCTACTTCTGGCCATGAGCTCACTGTTGTTTCAGGCATAAATCTCTGCACTTGAGGACTGTGAGGAATCTTGCAAATGTTGCAGAGTGGCGAGCGTGCCCGCACAGCCACCATTTTAAACAAGATAGGGGGATCAGAGCTGCGTCACACCTCAGAGTCCCACTCCAGATAAGACCACCGCTGCTACAGTTATTCATAAACCACAACCATCAAAGCTCATGGCCCAAGTTGTGTTGAGTGTTTATGCTCGCGCCCCCTCCCCCTCTCACGCTCAACTGTCTTTATCTGCTCAGCAACAGGCTCTCTTCACACAGCTGCTCTCGGATGGCAGTACATTAATGAAAGGCCACAGAACGGCCGGCACTCACAGCCAGCCTGTTTCTTGATCCCCGTCAGAGCTGTCAGAGCGGGCAACCTCTCAGCTATTTTGAAGGGAGATGGCAAGATTTAAGCACCCCCCTCCCACCACCACCATCATCATCAGATCCCCACTGGGCCTCAAGACCTGGAGCTGCCCTCGGAGGCTGCACAGGGAACCTAAAGCTTAACATCCCATCAGGGGTGGACACCAGGGACAGGCTGCTGCTGAGTTTAAACAGGCAGCTGCTGGATCATTGTCAAAACCTGTCGGATACTCTTTGAGGAGGTCCGTCCTGAGTGTGTGATGTCCCACCAAACCTCAAGTATTTAAGGAGTCTGACCTTAGCGGCACTCTGTGCATTCACATTACTGTGAGCTGAAGGCACGCAGGGTACATGTGAATAAAAGCGTGCGCTGAGAAAGTGGGAATAGATTTATTGGTCAAGTAGACATTCGCTTTATGGGTGCATCTGCTTGGAGGCTGATTGGTATTGAGATTCCTTGGTTAACAGCGGTAGTAACATGTAGGACTGAATACCTGTGTTGCTAACAAACGTTGGATTTGCACCAAATACTTTATGATCACATAAAATCTGATGGACTACTCTCTGCTAATTGTCTGCCTCCTGCTTTCAGACTCTTTAAAAATTAAAATTGCCTTGTGTTATGGAGCAGATGAAAGAGACGCATACTTTGTAAAAACTGTTGCAGGAATATGAAAAGATGAGAATGTCCAGAAAGTTTGCACTTCAAAAACATGATACAGTCCACAACCGTGCCAGAAACTCTGTGACGCTGAACTTAAACACAGCAGTGCTTTGAGCGAAATGCTAATGTCAATATGCTAACAAGCTAACAACAACAATAATGCTACCATGCTCGTATTTGGCAGGTATGTTGTTTACCATGTTCACCATCTTAGTTTAGTGTGTTAGCATGCTAGCCAGCACTAAAGTACAGCAGAGGCTGATGGGAATGTCAGCAACGAACCAAACCGCTGGACAAGCTGAGATTTTGACATGATGACGGGGCTACATGGAAGGGACACCAAAGTTATCAGAATTCATCCTGAGGGGAACATGAGTGTCTGTACCACATTTAACAACACCCAGTCGAACAGATACTGAGACATGTCCCTTAAAACTACATCATTAGGATACATCGTCTAGGAAGCATCAATTTCTGTGCAAAATGTTATGGCAATACATAACATTCGTCACCATATTTTGCTGGAGAACTAAAAAACATGTCAACCTCGTGGTGGTGCTACAGAAAAACCAACATCAGTCGGCTTCATCCGCTGGGGACCATGAATGTCTGTACAAAATGTCAGGGCAAATCATCCAACAGTCATGAGGATATTTCAGTCTGGATCAAACTGGTGGACCGACCGGCCAACCAACCAACCAACCAACCAACCAACCAACCAACCAACCAACATTGTCCCTAGAACCACGATGCCACTATGGCTCATGGCTAAAAGGCAGTTTAACGAACTAAACCCCAGAGGTTTCACATTTAGACAGCGACAGTTTTGATTTCCAAGATCTGTTATCTCTTCGTCTTCGTCTGACAGTTTTACGGCATCGCCGCCAATCAGCACACGGAGGACAAGCGGCTTCAATTTTGCCAGCTTGCAGACTTGGTTATTTTCAGTTCGTGGGATAACTGAGAATTAATCCCTGTTGCACACTTGCTGCCAACTTCTGCAAGGGCCTTTGGCACGCTCAGTTTTCTTTTTGTTCCATTTGGAATGAAAACTCTAAAACGGGGGCTCATGAGCAGTAACAGAAGCCAATGATGTGTAGGGTAGAAAGGGGATCCTCTCGGGTGTCGGTCTGTGTTAGTATTGGCTCTGTAAAGTGGAACCCCTATAGATTATTTCTCTGACTGCTCGACGGGCACCACCTGCAGTGTCTCGTGTCTCTCTGTAGTATGTCTTGACTGCACTAACATGTTGTGTCTTGGTTGCTGTGACACTGTGGAACATCACAACCAAAAGGAGGAATCGGATGAAGCCGCATGGACTCCATTTTTCCATTGGGAATTTTCTATCCGTCTGATTTAATGTTGGGGAATTTTCTCAAATTTAAAGTAGCTTTGGATTTGTTCTCTCACATTTTCTGCTCCACAAAAATTAGAACCCTCACAACAAGAACATAAACTGATGTTTGAAACGATGACTCAAGCCTCAGCAAGTTTTGGCCATGAAGCACTAAACTCTGCTGTTCTGTATTTTTCTCCATGCAGGGAACTACAAGGAGGCCTTACCATTTTAAGATGCATTCATTTATTGTTTGAGGGGCTGATAAGGTGTCGTATGCAGGCGTCTATCTGTGTGGCTGTTTGTGCATGTGTGAGAAATAAACATCCAAAGAGAGAATGTGTGTGAATTTGTGTTTGCATTCCCACAGTTCTGTTTGCACAGTACATGGATTTATGTGTACGTGCACATACTGAAAGTGTGGGAGTGTGTATGTATGTGGGTGTGTTGCAAGCGAGTGTGTCCAAATGACACATGAGAGCAGCCGTCCGGGACCCTGGAGAGCAGAGAGGAGAGAAGAGGGGGGGCTGAAACTACCATCCGCCCAGCGACAGCGGCCCTGAGTTGTCAACGCCGTCAGAGTGAAAGCATTCAGGTCGTGGAAGGAAAGTTTAAAAAAAAACAAAAAAAAAACAGTGACACATTTCTGTTTCACACCATACTGGGACAAATATCAACCCCACCCAGACAAAACCGTGGGAGTGTGAGAAGAGAGTGAAAATGTACAGAAATTTACATAAACTGCCATGAAACACCAGGTGAGCAGTGACTGATGTCGAGACGAAAAAACAAAGTAACACCTGTATTTGGCTTTTGAATGCTCTTGAACAAAGAAAGCACCATTTTAACAAGCCAATATAACCAAATTCTTTCCACCCTTTTCTCTTTTCCCTGTGATCTTCAGTTCAAGTCGGCTTTTGATCCATTTGTTTTCATAGTTTGTTCTCAATGGGATCCAAAAACACAATGACCTTTTACCAGCACTGAATGTGATTAAAAGCAGGAGTGTGCATGCATGGTTATCTTATTCTCAATAAAAGTACCACGACTTCATCAAAAATTTAAATATTTCTTAGAAATGCACACATGCTGTTTTCGTGTTATTTCATATCGTGAGGTTCCAAACGTTTCTCTCCAAAACTGACAAATTATGCATTCTGAGATGTTTTCTATAAACATTTTGGCTTGGTTATTATAAGTCTAGGTTTTAAAAACAGCTGCACTTATTCCATAAATTTTACTGAGGGTGACAGAAGGCAAGCAAACAAAAATTGAAGTACATATTGAAGTACATACAGTCCAGTACTAAAACATCTATTATAACACTTCTAAGTTCCACTGTGAGTTATATTTGTTATTTTGCTGTAAAGGTTAAGTGTCGCTGCTGAGATTTGCTTTATGAACTCTTCTGAGGGAGAAGATTAAGGAGCTCAGTGCTATGAAGGAGCTTATTGATATTTTCCTTCATTCTTCACAGTAAGCTCTGAAAACACAGGAAACAGCTCCCAGCTGTGTTGCTGTGAGACTAATATAAAATGAGTATGTGTACCTGTGTGCAGAACTGCAGCTCAACTGCAGCTGGTGAATGGCGACATGGCAAGTTTGAGCAGGTCAATTTGCACAAATTTCTAACAAAGACTGAATTGGGTGGCACGGTGGTAACACTGTCACCTCACAGCTAGAAGGTCCCGGGTTCGATTCCTGCCTGGGGTGCTGTGGGCGCTGGGGGCGTGTCCTCCACCATGCCTTTGGTGCCTGCTGCCCTTTAAGGGGCCTTTCTGTGTGGAGTTTGCATGTTCTCCCCGTATTCACCTGGGGTATCCTCCATAAAAAAAACCCCACAAAAAACATGCAAGAAGATCACCACCTGACCAATGGTGACAAAGGAACTGGGTCCCCGGGCGCCGCTGTCTGGTCTGCCACGGAGGAAGGACTTACCAGGATGGGATAAATGCACAGAAATAATTTCACCTAAGCATGGCGTGTGCAGTTTCGGACTCTATAACTCAGCATGTTGTGTGTAGTGATTAATAAATAAAAGGAGAGAGGAATAAATAAAGGATTCTTCTTCTTCTCTTCTTCTTATTATCCTCTAGTCATTTGTGTGTTGTTGCTAGCAAATACTGAGACAAACTTGGAATCACTGTTTTTATTCCACTGAGCTGCGATGAAACCCATCATCGTCCTGATTTATTGGACATTTTCTCTCTGTGCTCCCATGTGGGGATGTCAGGCACAGCTGGTTCTCTCTCTGAGAAGTGGGAAGTCCCGTTTTGAGCATCATCATGCGCATCCCTTTTTTCGGTTTCTTGATCTGTTCCTTTTCACAAGTGAGCGGATGTAGTCTCGCCAGCAGTGTCAGCTGTCTGTGTCTTTGCTTTGATGCTGCTGGGTGTGACGTGGCCGACCCTTTTTCTGCAAATTTGCCTCTGTGCAGATAAGCAGAGATGGACGCTGGTTTCTGGAGATGTCTGCCACTGAGCCACAGTCTTTCAAATGTCAAAGGCTCCTCTGACAGGGACATAAAACTCTGGACTGGTTTCTTAAGCAGCATTGTGTTTATGTATCTCAGATGTAAGCCTATAATAATAATTTTAAGTTAGGACTGCAGTTGAAGGTTAACTTGAAACAGATGCAGTACATGCATTCCTCCTGCCCTGTGTGCCTTCACCCTGCATGCTGCCTCACAGCATGTCTTTGGGTTTAGAAACGGGAAAAAGGGAGGAAATCCAGATAAGATACGCCGTTTGAAGCCTTAACCAAGAACACCTTTGAGCTGAGAAACAATGCTAATATTAAAACTCCAGCTGCCCCAAACATACCCATAACATACAGGACAGATGGGCACAATATAGAAAGTTAGCATGAGCACATCCTGCTGATCAGAGACATGCCTGCAACATAAAGGCTGTACTGTCTTTGTGTATTTTTATCCCGGCTACATGTGCTCTTCCCTACAGCGATGCTTGCAGCTTTGTGAGACTGTGTTTGGGCACAGCGGTGCCTAAACATGCTATGTTAACGTCAGCATGTTTGCGTGCTGACATTAACTGGCTGGTTAGCGGGTTTAATGTTTGCTGTGATGACCGTGCCAATTTTGAATGTCAGCATAATAACATTTGCTAACGAACACAAAGCACAAATGTGTCTCATGGGGATGTCACTGGGTTTACAAATTTACATTTTGGACCTGATGACGCCACATGAGCAGTCATGTGTAGCGTGTGATGTAAATAATATTGACTATAAAACCACAAATGTGATGTGGTGGTTGTAGTGGAGTATCACCAAAATGAGAAGGATTCATCATCTGCGAACCATGAATGTTTGTACAAAAATTCAAGGCAACCAATCAGATAAGTGCGATGTTGGAGAGATATTTCAGGACTTGGGCAGACTGACAGAATCACATTGCCGTCTCTAGATAAGCAGTTAGAAGAGTTCAGGCTCTTCAGTTCAGACAAAGCTCCTCTCTCAGTGAGACCTGAGGCAACTTTTCTCCTCCATCCTCTCAGACCAGCACTAATTAAAAATAAACAGCAGCTGCAGGACACCCACCAGCCCCATGGTTCTTGGGGGCCACAGGATCCATTTCTAACATCATTAAGGACACAAAATGCCTGCAGCATCATTGCAGATTTAAAAGAAACTAGTAGAGGCCTATATTTTCACATAAACATCACAAGTAACCCCCACAGCAGGGTTCTGACCTGAAGTCATTTATTTGCTCCCTGCCTGACAGCCCCCCGCCCCTCTGCCCTGCGGTGTCAGACTCTCACTTCAGATCGTTTTTTTCTTAAATATGGCTGCTGACCTAAAGTCCACAGAAGTCTACCTCTCCTGTGCCGCCACATATAAGCCAACAGGCCCCATTTTGCGTAGTAAAGTGGTGTCATGTTGCATATTACCTAATCACTTCAAGAGGCTCCAGACTGCTTGGGTTTACAGAGTCCTGCAGACGTTTTTGTCCTCCCACTGATATTGCCAAACACGGATATACTTGCCAGTGGTTGGCATCAATAAAGCCGTGTGGTTGGCATGGAGGAGAGTAAGCTGGTCCTGGTTACTTTAAAATTGCTTTGGACTTGATTTAATTCACGAACTTGCATAACTCAGATCCAAAAACAATCGGCGCAGTCAAAGACGATCTGTAGTGAGCCAGAGAGCTGGTGCTTGTAACGCTGCCACACAAATATACACACTATATTTACACATACATGTTGCATTAGGCATTGCGCTTTGCTTTCTTAAGCAGAGCTGCAGGGAGCGATGCGGTGTGCAAAACGATTTTTGTGTTGATGATGCACATTGCAGTGGATTGAGAGGTGGAGCACAGAGTGTTCCCATGTGCATTGGGGTTCTCCTTAAAAAGACAAAACCAAATGACTAACGGTACAAGAAAACGCTGATTATAGGTTACGAGAGGTTGTAGGATTTTTTTTTGGTTTGGGCTCAGAGAAGATACAAAATGTGCAGATATGATAAATGTTATTTATTTTGAGCTGAGTCAACCATTACTGTCACACTTGCATGGCATCATACATCAAAGTCAGAGGAACTTTGAAATGACGCAGGCATTTTATTTGGCACCATGTTGCGTTTCTTAGGAAGCAGTCCAAATAACTTTATTGATGTTTATGTATTCCCAGCTCAAAATGGATGATGAAATTGTTGCACCCTTCTGCACAAAAGAGAGCTGTCCTCCATTTTTCCTTCTCCATTAAAAAGCCATGGAAAGAGGAACATGAGGACCAAAAGTGCTCTACATGTGTTCTTCATCTGGTGTGAAAAGGCACTAAATCAACCATCTGTAAAGAAAAAAAGACATCTCAGTAGGCTGTGGGAGCTGTGGGAGGATGAAAAAACTGGAAGAGTTTGATGGGATTTGAGATGTGGAGGTCCGGTTCCAGGGCACTTCTTTATTATAGCAATTCCCCTGCAAAGCCAAGCATCTTTGCACACAATGATCATAAAAAGACATTTCCCAAAGACTGGTCATGCACAATGCTTGTATGGACAGAAGATGTCCAACATCTTGGGTTTCATTGGGACCCGGGGAGTACATACAAGTCTCAAAACTGGAGGAGGACCAGGATCATGCTGAGCTGCATCTTTAAGTGATAGATTAATAGTACGGTCATGTTGCACAGGGCAGATGGGCATTGCATGTTTTGGCTGCTCTTGGCCAAAAGTGATTTCACACATACTGTTACATAATATGCTAGAAAACAAAGATTTCAGGACTTTTGCGATAGAACTACTACTAGACATCTTTACTTATGGTCGCTATTAAGAGTTGACAGTCAACTGTTACTTTAAGGCGCCACAAAATTAAGTATTTAAAGGTCCAGTGAGGCGGCGGCATCTAGTGAAGAGGTTGCATCCAATAGAACATCCCTCATCCTTTCCAACTGTGAGGGAGAATTGGTGATGGCTGCAAAAAACATGTCGGGGCTCTCTAGAGTCTCATGATTGGTTTGTCTATTTGGGTTCCTGTAGAAACATGGAGGTGCAACATGGTGGATTCTGTGGAAGAGGACCCGCTCATTCTAAGCTAATGAAAACACAATGATTCTTATTTTCAGGTGACTGTAGACAAATGAAAACATACTTGTCAATACTATATTCCGTTAATGCCAATGGATCTGTCTAAATCTTGCAGACTGGACCGTTAATAGGTGCAGTGCTGAGAAAATTTAAGAGGAGGTAAAGTTTGTGCCCTTCCAATGAACCCGATATGATTTCATCATTTAAAGCTTGAAGCTGTTTATGAGAGGAACAATTTCAGAGTGCCTCGCGAGTTTACAAAGGTGCACTATGTCGCCATTGCTATTCCTGAAAGCCAAAAGCTTTCTGAACCCTGCAGCCTTGGATGTAATGCTGACAGACAGCCTGCTCTCTCTCCCTCTGCCCCCCAACAGCCACTCCTCTCATCTGAAGCAGCGAGGAAACCGTCAATGCCCCTGTTGTGCGAAAGAAACTGTGTTTCGAAGATGTTGAGTGTGTCAACATGAGTGAGTGATGGAAGATGTGCGACACTGTGGCTGCTCTTTGCATTATGTGTGAGGGCGAGCCTTCGTACAAAGTGCGCATGTGTCTGCAGCACAGATCAGACCGAAAAGGGGAAAAGGGGGAAATACCGCTTAACTGAAACTTGGAGCGGGACCAAAAGCCACAAAAGTAGCACTGGATCCAGCATCCCTGAGCCCAGCAGAGGCGTCTAGCAGGACAGAACAGAGGAGAACAGTGGTTCTATTCAAACCAAACCATTTTTCCCTGGCACTGCTTTGAATGGGTATAAAATGAGATCACTCTTTTTTTGCCATCCCAGAAATGTCAGAAAAAAATGAAACGAAAGTGGAGAAGAGAGCATTTTTCCACCTTCCAAAACAGCAGCTGAGCCTCATGTGTCTTATAGTTGAATACAATTAAGTCTCATCGTATAGCTGTTGGTATAAGGCAAATATGTTTGGCTTGAAGCTGACGGGCCTCATTTTTTCCTCGTGGAGTTGTTTCTTTTCGGAAGTGGAGGGGACTGGAAACGTTTCCCTCACCAGAGTACGAGCGGAACAATAAATTCACAGTGTGATTCCACTTTGACTGTATTTACTCTACCTTTCTTCTGTCACTCCTGTTTTTCGAACTTCTTTCCAGCTAGACGAACATCACTTCAAATTTCTGAGTGTGAGAAAATTTGCTTGAAAAGAAAAAAAACAAAAACAAAAAAACAACCTACAGTACAACACAGGAAGCCTAACAAGCACATTTTCCTGATTAAACTGACCCCATGAGAGAAAACAGGTGGGCTGGCTCATCACAACCTTCACATACTCGATGATCTTAGTCACAAGCTGAATCGCCTGCCAGGTGTTCAAGGTAATTAGCATGTGTTTGAAATGCAGGAAAATGTAAATTATTTTATTTTCCTCACGCAGAAAACAAGTATGGTTCACAAATCCTTTTAATAAATAACAAACATAGATGAGTGGATGGATGAATGAACCAGATGCAACAAATGCGATGGCTGGAGCTGCCTCTCTTTGATGAGGTGGCTGATATTAGATGGGAGTGATGATGATGATGAGGATGCTACTCCCAGCTGGTTTTCCAGGTTTGGGTCAGTCAGTCTTGAGTGAAACCGGGTCTTTGCAAGAGTCAGCTTTAAAAAGAACTACTGGCAGGTCGTTGCTTTAAAGCTCAATGATTTCATGTTGTTGCAGATCAACATTAAACAGCAGATCTGTTCAGTTCCTTTTGTTTACTTTTCATGTCCTGAGTTTTCTCTTAGCAGCATATTCAGATCTCATAGCAGGCTTTTGTTCTTGCAGATTAGTAAAAATGCAGTCTTATCTCTTTCCAGTTGCACTTGTCACAGCTTTAATTTCACTCTCTTCACCTCTGAGCAGCAGCAACAACAAGGTGCTCCTCCATAAATTCTCCTTCTGAATGAGGTCTCAGCTTCTTAGCTATTAGCTCGCTCAGCACAAAGTTTGCCTGCACAACACTGCCTCTGGCAGAATGTGGTCTTGTGAAAGCTGCTTGCTGGGCATACAAACTCTGCTGAAGAACGTTACCTTTATCCAGGTGCATTTGGACACATTTCTGCAAGTGTGTGCTCGGTTTCATGAATTCAATTCAATTCAATTCAATTCAATTCAATTCAATATTCCTTTATTCGTCCCACGAGGGGAAATTCCGAATTTCACAGCAGCATCAATAACAGAATATTTGTTTGAAATTGATCATATTGTGTCCATTTTGTTGCGCTTATGAATAATGAGCATTGTCTCTCCAGGAAAATATACTGTAAAGTTGGTGGGCTCTGCTCTGAAGTTACACTACTGTTCACTGTGTGGATTGTGTGTGTTCATTTTTTGTGTGTATGTGTGCAAGGAGCTCAGCCTCGCCTTCGTGCTATCAGTCAGCACAGGCTGACAGGTAAAGTGGCTTTGGTGCCCCTCGGAGTTCCACTCATTACTTTTTTTTCTTTTCCAGAGGACTCCCACGTTCACATCACTTTCTTCAACAGTAGCTCAAACAATGCTGTGCAGTGGGAAGTGGGTGTGCACTTTCACGTGCAAACCACAACCACTGCAGACTGACGGTCTGCTGTTCCAGTATCAGCTGTTACCAATGAGCCCGTTTACCTGTGGAATGTTCCAAACAGGTGTTTTTGGAGCATTCTACAGCTTTCCCAGTCTTTAGTTGCTCCTGTCCCAACTTGTTTGAAATGTGTTGCTGCATCAAATTCAGAATAAGCAGATATTTACAAAAATCAATGAAGCTGGTGAGGTCAGATATTAAATATACTTATTTGTGCTGTTTTCAGTTGAGTTTATGTCAAAAAGGATTAGGAAATGATCACATCCTGTCCAATGTCCAAACATTTTTGGAAAGGGGGTTGTATGAGCACGTCTGCTGTGCATACTGTACAAGCCACATCATACGGTACATGAGAAGGCACTTTGCGACTTACTGTGTTATAGAAATGGCTACAACTGAAATAAAGCTCTTCACAAAATCCATAGCAACAGGCTAACTGCTCTATTTAACATTTCAGCAACTTTTTGGTTTAGTTAAGTGTCATTAAAAGCATTACTTAAACTTCTAATGCTGGTGTTCCTGTCATAGCACCCATTAAGAATATGATTTAAGTTGCTCACACCACAAGAACTCTTCTTTTTTCACATTATAATCTTTATGGAGGAATGGTTGGGTAACTTTGAAGCCAAAGAAGATCCCAAAAAACACTGGGAGGGTCGGTGATGATGAATAGGCTTACCACCATTAAATAAATAGAACAAAATGTCATCAGCATAACAACAGATGTATAGTTGCCTCAGAAGGAAATGTTCACCAGCCACAACAGCACAGTGCCAAAGAGCACATAATCAAAACAGCACGATGAGTCAAACCTGTTTCAACAGGCCTCAGGCTTGGCAGAATAGATGCAGTAAAAGCAGAGTGACTGAGTTATTGCGTTTTTAAAAAATCTGAACGTGCAGAAACATTTCAGTGTTTTTGTCTTTTTGTTGTTTTTGTGTATATGTGATCTATTATCCAGCACATTGTAGCATTTTTGAGACTGTGGGAAAATCCAGATCTTTAGATAATCACAACAATATGCAACAAAGACTCAGACAATACGGGTGTAATATCGAAACTCAGACTGCTTTCAGCACCAAGACTAAATCCGATGCCCAGATATGGTCATGGAAGAACATCTGTATGCCCTCTTTGTTTTTTTTTTTTTTAAAAAAGGCCTACTTGTCACCTTGCAGGCTATGGAAAAAGGAAATTCAGACACTAAATTAGCTTTCATCTGATATCATTATCTGGGCACTGGCTATTGGGAGAGAGTAGGAAAATATGAGCACTTGGGAATTCCAGTAAAAGTTGGTAGACAGATGTCTGTTGGTAAAAAACATTTTGTCCTGAATTAAGCCCAGCAGGTACGTAATGTTCAGTCCCAGACCAGACGCTGCTCGCAACAAGCTGCATGAATAAAATAATTAGTTTGAGGTCAGTTATTATGTGGTTGATGGTAAAGGTACAGAATAAAGTTAGAAATCTTCGGGATTTTTCCTTGACTTTAAATTCAAATGGTATGATGCTTAAATTTAAAACTTTTAAAATCTCTTTTATTTAATTGTATTTTAATATTTGTGGATGTTTTGCTGCTTAATACCAAGACAAATATAGTTTGTCAGTGTGATCTTTTGTGTTTACTTTGAAGTTGAATTTGATCAATAATTAATATATTTTTGTTGACGTCCACAGTTGTGTGTCTTTCCTCCTATTAACTCCTTAACTTTTTCCCTTCAGACAGTTTCCATCATCATCATTTTTCCTGAGTTTCTGCTCCAGAAACTAATGAAAGACATCAAATTAGCATTAGTTCAGTTAACCGACTCACTTGCAACAAACAAACAAACAAACCTTTTGAATCCACACAAATATATTTAGGTCACTTCCCCCAGAGACTCTGTCCAAACTGAAATGTGAAAACAATTAGAAAAGAGTCAAATCAAACTGTGTAATACAGCCAGCAGAGACACTTCTATCAAATTTGGAATGGATGTTTTTGACTGCAGCTATTTTATTTTAAAGTCTGCACATTTCTAAATCCAAGCAAAAAATAAAAAAAGCTAGATTTAAACAACCAAAGATTGCCTAAAATTTGTGATACAGAGGGAAACACATAAAACAGCCTGACTGCACACTTCTTATCTGGTGTTCCATCGTTAGCTGCCAAATTAGGTGTTAATTAGTCTCAAAACAATGTATTATAATCCAGGAATAGGTATTATTTTGGAATTACCCTACATCTGACGCAAATGAGTACCTTTTTTTTTTTTGCCATATGTATTTACTTTCAGTGAAGGCTGCACGTCTCCAGGCAACAATTATTTTCGGTTAAGTAACACAGTGTGAGAGGGAATCAAACCCAGATGGGATTCTGGCACATTGCAGTGGATTGGAGCCGCTCCAGGAAAAGAGCTGATCACCAAACTGAATATTTGGGCTCTTCTGTACATCTCTCAGATGCCCTGCCTGCTCTCGATTAAAACGAGCTTTCACCATCACTGTGATTAGGTTAACGCACTTGTTGGATTGTCACGGCCGTTCTGGGTGCGAACACGTGAAGACTGGAAACGAACCGAGCTCCTGTTAGAGGAACAGGAGCTCGGTTTGCTTCTACTGTCCACATCTACTCTGCTTTTTACTCTTTTTATCTAAGTAAGTATTTGAAGAACAGTTTTGAATTTTTCCATTTCGTAATGTGAAAAGAATTTTGGCGAGAAAGACAACCTCAAAGCACACCGCCGTCTTTAAGAAATACACTTGAGAAAATATCTTTTGATCTGCTGGGCTCTGATAATATCCTGATATATGTCGGGACATTCAATTATCTTAAGAGCTCCTCCAGTGAACAACACAACCTATTTGATTTAATGTGTTTCCTCAAGAGAAATAAGCCAAATAATGACTGAGGCTGAGCCCGGCCTAACGAAGGACTGGATCCCTTTCCCATGTATTATAATAGTATGAAAAGCACTGATTTATATCCTGATGAAGGTCATGAAGGACTGAATAATCCTAATAATGACAATGACAAGAACAGTGGCCAGATGACTATGCAAAATACATTAACACTTAAATTCATCTCAAAACATGGATGAAAACTATTTTCCACAAAGCGAAGGTTAAAGTAGGCATGAATGGATTAAAACAAGCAAACCATGACTTCGATGAAGCATTCAAAAAGGACATCTTGTTCCTGCTGCTGTTTGTGTGACAGTGTGACACAGTTGCAGATATGCTGATTTCCCCACAGACCTCACTCATTAACTGTGGTGCTCTCCTCTGAGGTTAAACACACTGAAAAACAATTACGAGTCTGGTCATCTTATTCTGGTAACACGCCTGATACTTAGAAACTCCCCTCAGCTGTTGGTGAATTTTAAGAACAAGGAAAACATTTTATCTCCATCTTTTAATCGTCCCCACAATGTTCTTTTCTCATCTCTGAATTTTGCTTTCACTTCAAAAGCCCCATTATTTCAAATGTTGTACAACATTACCAGAATTACCGAACCGTTTTACGCCTTTGAAGCCATCCAACTGACAAACACAGTTCCTTAGAGAGCATGTGGGTCCAGGCTCATCAGAATCTTGAATCATGTAGAGGATTATTTGCCACAAACCCATTCAGCCATAAATACACACTGCCAGATCTTCCATAATAACACTCAGACATGTGAAATTAATTAAAGCTGCTGCTTTCCTTCTGTCCTAACAAACCACAGCTTGTGCCTCGTTGGTGATTTCTGTCATCAGCAGCCAGCGAAAGGCCTCGAGAGACAGAGAAGAGTTAGAGTGCAACAGTCACTTTAGGAAATAAATCAATTCCTGTACTCTCCAGCCAAATATCAACTTAAATATCAGCTGGTTGACGAAACACTTAACTTAACACTCAACATGGGAGTTTTTGCTTTCTTTTTCTGACATTTGTTCCTCAGAAAGCAGGAGCAGGGCTGGAGCACCTCCTGCAAGGAGATTATTCATACCAGATTTTGTTTTCTTTGCTGACTGAATGGATTCTGTGTAGATCATTAGTTTTTGTTTGCTTGTGTCAGTCTCCACCTACAGTTAGCTGCAATGTTGTCAGTCATGGAGGCACTGGCCTTGTTTAACAGGCATAATACAGTTCACCCAAACAGTTAATGTTTTAGACGATCTAAAAATGAAGAAAGAAAATGAAAAAGAAAATGACATAATTCTTCCAGTGACATGAGAGAATCACATTCAAATCACTGAGGGTGGTCTGACCAACATTATGTGGCTTTATGGGGACAGAGACGGAGCGCTATCAGCTCTAACATGGTGCTTACGTGCAGCCTCGGGGTCAGAAATTCAGTCAGCTGAAACTAACGTCTCTGTGGTTTCAGTTGCGAGTTGTGTTCTGGCATATCCTGGCAAATCGTTCAGCATCCCATCAGGGCCTCAGAGTCTGAGAAGTGGGCTTGTGACCAGCTGGTCACTGGCTTTAATATTTAAACTGGCTGAAAATGTGTGTGCAAAATGTGAATAAGTAAAATTTTCCGCTTCTTCACAAGCTACTGTTGACACACCATTAAGAAAGGAGCTTTGCTGCACCGGTACAGCTGCTCAGCAGGAAGAAGCCAAAGGCTGGGTTTGTTGGACAGTCCCTGAATATCGCTCTGTGTTATTGTACATTTAAAGGAGGACATTACTAGAAAGGAGCACACGTGCAGAGCAAACTTGTCCTGAGATGCAACAGATGCATGTAAAATCTGCGAAGCTCCTTCCACAGGAGTAGAAGGGGCAAACTTCATTAACTCTGTGGCAGACATAGTATAAAATATGTGAGTTAGAGGCTAAGTTGGCACATACCTTCCTGCTCATTCCACTTTGTGTTGGCTGTGAAATAACTCCAGAGGTCTACACTGCAGAAACAAACCTCAGTTATATCTTCAGGTCACAGTCTGTCCTTACTGAGCAGCCACATGCAACAGTCACACAGCCAAAGCAAATGGAACAGCAACACCAAAGACTATTAATGACAGCGGAAAAAGTCGAAATTATTTTAGCTAAAATGCAAGTTCAAAGGTAGACACTGTGAAGAAAGAGCAACTTTCTGGAGAGCCTCTGATTTGAGCTTTTCTGAAAGTGGAATGTTAAAGTTGTCTAAAGAAAACCACAAGGATTAAAGGGTTGGCTCACACAAATCAGAAAAAATGCACATTTTCTCAGTTCCCAGTCGTGTTATTAAGCCATGCAGAGATGAATGCCCGAATTCTGAGACATATCCTGCCACACCAATGCGGCAAAGGTAAATGAAAATTAGTGGTGCTCACAGCATAAGAAATTGAAATTTGAAATCTTTGCATCGAAAGTATCTAATGCAATGTAAATTTAAGACAATTCCCACAGTTATTACAACATGGTTTTGCAAAAGACAAGATGACAGTAAGACAGTTCGAATATGCACATCCTGGAGAGTCCCACGATTAAGAGGAACAACAGATATCAGCCAAGTCTGATGTGGCAAGTGATTTAAAAGGCCTGAAAACATGTTGAATCAGTTTCCTTCCTAGTAACATGTTTGCAAAGCCTTTAGTAATTTTTTAATTTGTGCATTGTTTACATCCATGTTTGTGACTTTGCAGTCTCCTTCCTCCTTGTCTTGTTAGCACATTACTGTGACCAACTGTCAATCAATGGACCAGTGTCAAACTGGTGGCAGGAATGAGCAGCGTGTCGTCTGCATATAAACTTTATCCAAAGTGCTTTGCAAGATTTTTGCTCATTCACAAAAAAAACTCACAAACCGATAGCTTGTGGTCACAGACGTGACCACAAGGAGAAATTTGGGCTTTGGGGCATTGCCCATGAACACTTCAAAAATTTGGGGACTTCAACTTTAATGGGGACCAACTCGCAAAAACGCTGCTCACTAGCATTTCTAATGGCCAAACTGTCAGAAGGCTACAACCGCAATTCCAAAGAAGTTGGAACACCGTGTAAAACAAATAAAACAGAATGTCTGCGAAACATTTATGAAATATGCTCAATAGAAAACAGTACAAAGACAATATATTTCAGGTTTTATCTCATTAACATCGTTGTTTTTTGTAAATATATTCTTCAATTTAGTTTAATATCTGCATGACTAGATGCTAGTAGAGGTAGGTCAGAAAATATGCTTGGAATATGGTTGAAGCTTCCTTATAAGGGCCTGGATTAGCTGTCTTGTCAATGATAGAGTACCTGCTATCAGAGTAATTCAAAGACTTCTCGAAGCAAGGCCTGGCTCAACTGAGGCGGACACAATGATGAATGAGTGAATGCTGAGGCTCTCAGCCTGTCCTTCTTTCATCCTGCCATTTCATGTTGAGTGGGAAAAATTTAGCACTTGTCAGCAGGCTGTAAAGGCCTACAGTTCACCACTCCTATAGCTGTGTGGCCAATGAGAGGCATCTTGTGTTCAGACCGTGGAGGAGAAACACAGCGTGCCTTGTCAGGCAGAGCTTTCGAAAAGTCATCGTGTTCCAGCCACAAGTATTATGATCATTTCTGCCACAAGTTAAATCCACGGGGTCGGCAGCAGCAGCTCAGGACCACGGCTCGTGTGTGAGACTCTCTTTGGTACTGACGTGCCAAATATCCAGAGCCTTTTGGTGCATGTGCTCAAATATTTTCAACATGTATGAAAGGAAGCAGCATGTGGCAGAGGAAGATGTATGCTGACATTTTTCTGCCTCTACACAAGCGGTAGTGGTGGGGTGTTTTTCTTTTACCAAAAGTGACTCATTGTGGTCTTCCAAAGCATTCCTCAGTTGCCCTCCATTTCCTGAATGCCTTTTTTGGAGACAGCTAAAAGCAGCACAATTTTTCTGTGTTTATTTAATTATGTGGAATTTATTGCTTTTGTTTGCAAGAGTTTTTACTTTCACTGTGCAGTTTGTTCCTGCTTGTTGATATGAGTTGATATGTTGATATGAACCCCTGCAGGAGGCATCTGCCTCCACTTAATGAACCAACCATTCAATTTAATTCACTCCAGGAGGGCTGCTATTCTCAAACAATGCATTGTGTAATTTTCAGAATAGAGGGGGTAAGGTTCTTCAGCTTTCAATAATATGATCAGTTAAAATCTCTCCAAGTCCAGACGAACTAACAAGCATTACATCATAAAGTGAAGAGAAACTCAGGCTGTAATCACTCAAGATTTTAACCATAAATGCCATAAATGTCAAATCAAACAGTCAATTTTAACAAATTTCACACTTCTTACATGCATCTCTTCATCTGAAAATGTACTTTCAATTCGGGCTGCTTGGTGTGTCTGTCTCTGGCCACGTAGAGGCCAGCAGTCTAAGTAAGCTTTGATTCAGCTCCATGAATTTGAACTGCGGTGTCCTGACTCACTTTGTTACTCAGCTGGCAAAACTGACCACAGGCCTGGCGATACGCCCTGAGCCTCTACCTCTAGCACATAAAATACGCCATCCATTCATTGCTATGATTCAGTTACAGGCTAAGGAGATGACCTTTGAAAAAAAATGCAGGCCCATAAATGCCGACAGGAAAAGATCAACAAATAAATATAATTCATGTGATGTCAACTTCCCCATATATATTTCACAGCTGTAAAAACAATATATTTCTAGCACTAGAAATGGCCTTAAGTGAAAAAACTGCCATGCTGAATTAACAGAATAAGCTTAGAATATGATTATTTGAACTTTATTTGAACCCTACGATTGCATAAGCCCCTGCTCGAGCTTTCTTTGCCACCCACGCTTTTATTATATGCACGTGTTTTTGTAGCACAAGTAAATTAAATGCTGTTCTCACACCACCGCAGGGTGAAAATAAGGTAAGGAAAAAGCTGAGCAGCCTCTCAAGTGTCAGTATGCCATATGCACGTTTTATGACGGAATATGTAGCCTCTTTCTCTGCTGCCTGTCTTCTGATTATGTTCTCAGGTTACCAGTGATCCAATGGAACGCTAACTGTAAGCGAAACCGATGACAGCCTGTAATACTGAGTGGCAGCTCAGGATGATAGGGCACCAAAGGTTGAGTGGATTTTCACAGGCACTAATTTTATCCATGGGGAACACAGATAGAAGGTACGCAGCTCCTGTGTTAGCATCTTTGTAAAAAAAAAAAAAAAAAGTGTGAAAGCAGGTCAGGTCTTCGTCTTCTCACCTCACCCACAAACAGCCCTGTTGACTGCAGCTGAGAGGTGAGCTTGTAATGTTTTTTATTGATGTGGCAGATCACAAACTGCCCTCAACGGGACTGAGCCAAGCCCTGGATGGCTCGCCGGAGAGTGGCAGTCTCAGCTGCTCTCCATCATAAAGACCATCCTCTGGGCATCAAGCTGCCCTTTGGGACACCTCCTTTCGGTATGAGAAACTGCAGCTGTGATGGAACCGAAAGTGTTTTTTCTTATGCACCATGGACTCCCATGTGCATTTCGCATACACAAACAAACACATGTGGTGCAGAGGGTTGCATGCACATATACACTAAAACATGAACTGAACCTCTCCAGCTGAAGAACTCTCAGTTATGCCTTGTGCCTTTCCAGAGGCAAAGAAGTAACAGAAAGATAAGGCTCATGCAGAGACCTGATTTGGTTAATTAATAACATACAGACAGTGTGCAAAGTAAAATGCTGAATATCTTTTCTCAGCAAAGCCTTGGAGGAAATTTCATGTGTCAGCTGCTACAAGGGTTGAATCACACCACAACATTTGCTTTATAGTATCTCTGCGGTGAAATGTTCTCAGACTTGCCAACGTGTTGCCATAGTCACCTACACCTAGAGCATAATAAGCACCTCAATCCCAGACAGCCAGGCTCACTGTGCTATCCCTCAGCGGGCTTATAGAATATCAAACCTGAGAAGCTGTAAAGCAGCAGAGGGCAATCGACAAACAGGATCCAGTTCCTGAGTTTGCAAAGTATTTGGGGAGATGCCACAAGAGGTGTCGTGTGGCCTTGGACCTTGACATAGTTAGCTTTCTGGTCATTTATTAGCCATCATTTTCTGCTTGTGCGGCCTTACAAACCACCTGCCGTCCCTTCCTGATGAGTTGAATTACAAATGAAGCCTCCATAAATCGAATCGCATTAGTTGTAGATAGAAAAACTGTGCCTCCACCGTCTCTCCATTGGGCAGTTCACCGGTCATGTATTTGGCTTACATTTTAAGCCCAACATTTTCCACATCCCCCAGGTACTGATTCATCAAAACCTCATACATGGAAACCATGAGCCCCCCAGCAACAATCCCCCACTTGACGCAACCGGCTCTTAGCTGTAACTCCAACTGACCCAGCTGCTGCACTATGTGTGTGAGCAACATGCGCATGGAGAGTTCCTCTTTTATGGGACTGCTGTGCTGCATCATATGGGTAGTCTATTTAAGTCCAGGCTGCTGGCATGGACTCTAAGTAGGGGCTTAAGAACCAAACTTAGTTGAAAGAAGAACTGATGGGGAAAGTGGTCACTAGAGAAGTGTGTGTGGGCAGTCCTTTCGCCTTTTGGTGTTTTTTTTTTTCTTTTTTTTTTAAATCCTGCTCTGAGACAGTGGGAATCTCGGGAGGAGACAGCAAAGACACAGGAGAGAATGTTCTGCTGGGATCTGATCCAAGGGCAGGAGGGGTTCGGTTCCACAAACCACAGCAACTATCTCTTGAAACAAAGAGAAGTTGCTGAGCTCTGTGCTGTATTTTAAGTTTCTGGAACTGAAATTTGGACATGCACAGCATGTTCAGAAGTTGTATTACAATGCGGTTTTCAATATTCTATGATGGGTAGCTGGGAAAAAACTGAGTGACTCAGAAAAGGAAAGTTGAACAAAGCCCAACTTTTGTCAGCTCATCTCTGGTTGATTTGGTAATTGCATACATCTAATAATTTGTAAGGATGCCAGTCGTGATGCTTAAGTTACATACAGTGTGCACTTTAGTCTGGAGGAAAAAAGAAATGTGCAAACTAAATCCAGTAAGAGTAGCTGGAGTTTTCGAAAAAGTGATTTTTTTCCTCTGGATTGTGTGCCCGACATGTGCTTTCAATGCAAATGGTATCTCTGAAACACACTGGCCTCTTTGTTCCAAAACATTTTTTTTTCATGCCCTCGTGTTTATTTCAGATCTAGTAGCTTGATCTCGATCTCATAATACAAAACAGAAGCCTAATTGTCAACTTGACATTTCCCATCTAGGTTAATAAGATTCAATGTCACTTTATTTCAGCAGGAATCTAAGCCCACAGGATGCTTTATTCCCACTCTATATTTTACACTCTACAATATAACGATAATTGCTTTTTTTCTAAGTACCATCCAGTGAACTTACAGCACAGGGGCCATGCTACACTTTCCAAATATATTTTTTAATGGCTGTCCTCCATAGAGTGTCCAGTAAAGCTCTACAATAAACAATGTAAGAAGCAGAAAAAAGCTTTAATTAGGCTTGTTGCCCTTCTGGCTTTTAAATTACAGCACAGTAGAACGGGGGGGACGTTCTAATAGTTCTAAAGAGAAATAATTAGCCATTACGTTCACAGTCAACATTGTTCTGTGGCTAGATCACACAACATTTAAATGGAGCAGATACAATAAAAACAGCATGTGCACAATATAATAATACATCCAAGGGAAAACTAACTCTTTGTGTTATCTTATGCCAAGTCCACATGTACACAGGTATGGTTGAAAATGAGGTTGCCCGCATAGGCACTGTTAAAAAAAGAAAATCTTTGTCCAAATGAAAATACAAAAACACACTGTCGAGAGCATGCCGCACAAACAGGTGGCGATATAACCCGAACTCTCAAGCCATGTTGGCCGATTGGATGCCTGGAAAAAGCTATTAGTGTGAGGGTTCCTGTAACTAGAGGTCCACCCAGGTCTCGTCCAAAACTGCCGATGTTGGCGACGGGATCTGTGCTGTGGGAGTGTTGGATTATGCAGCACATTCTGACGCCTCTGTTCCTCCAAACAGTGGAAAGAAACTGCAAATGTATTTGTAAACATGCAAAAAGTCTGCCATTGCCTGAAATTTCACCTCATATAAACGAAGAAAATAATGTCACAAACCAACGACTGTTTTTTCCGTTTTAACATTTCAAGACTGAAAAATAAGTGTCTGAACATCTTCACCGTGGAGGGAGGTCTCCAAAAAAACTCAGTGACCAAAAAACTGCAGCTTGTGTGTGGATGAGAGAACAAAAGTCACAGAAAAAGCTAGGTTTCAAAAAAAATACCCATGCACGTGTGGACTGGGCACGAGACGTGTTTGGAACACAGGGACAGACTGTTCCTGCTATTTGGTTAAAGAACAACTGCATTCTTGTAAAGCTGTGCAGCATTTTTATGACTCTTTTTCTGTTCCTTTTACTTGTTGACTAATCACATCAGGCTCATAATCAGAGCTTCCATTAAACCTCCTGAGCAAGCGGCTCCAGCTTGGGTTCCCACCTTTCTCTCCTATCACTGACACAGCGTCTGATGGGCGAGGGTGGGATTCAAGCCCCACAGAAACATCAAAAAGGTGATAATAGGCTCTGGATAGGGGTCATGGAACCCTCTGGAGGCACGGCAGCTGTCTTGCTTACGCATCCATCTTGTCAAACTCAATCAGGCCGGCTGTGTTGACAACAAAGAGGACAAGAGAGAGATCCATCTTGTGTTGGGCAGGCGTCAGATAACCTGACGTGAACGGTGACGGTAAAGGACAGTGCAAACGGCGGTGGCATAGCGAGTATCTTTTCACTTTCTTGCCAAATACGATCATTTATAGGGTGGGAAAGCTGGATCTGAATGGATGAACTGAAATGAACTGGACATTAAACCCCAAAATATAATGCTCGTAAACACTAGCTGTATTTGACAGCGATACAAGTGCTGAAGGATTTACAGCTGTTGAAAAGTAACCTTATGTTCCATGAACTGATTTTTCTGTGTATCGCATTATTATGCTGAGCTGGTTGCCAATGGAAGATCTACTTTGCCTAAAAACAGCGCCATGCAACTGTTGTATGAGTGCATTTTCTTAAGTGCTGTAATTAAGTGAAAATTGAGGTACTTTACTAGATTTCAGAGGTAAATATTGTACTTTTTACTCCACTATATTAACATGACATAGGGTTGTGCTGTGTGATGATAAATGCAATAGAGATTTTGCAATACCATTTCCACCACAGGAGCTATCCCTGAATGTCTCTGCACTTTATTTGGCGCAGGCTACGTAACAAACCAGGCCTGAATTCTCACGTGATGAGATGAATGTGATTTGGGCGGCAGGGCTGCTTACCACCTCCTCACATGACAGATGTCAGAATAATGTCAGAATAATAAAACGAGATGAAGTACATATATTTAAGCCATTTCTTAAAAGTTCAGTGTGTCCGATTTAGTTGGATCTATTTGGCAGAACTGGAATATAGTATTCATGAGTCTGTTTTCATAATGACAACAGCAAATTTCATTAAGATATAATCATGTGAACATAAGATTCATTGTGTTTTCATTACCTTAGAATGAGCTCTTTAGATCTACAGCGTGCAAGGCCTCTTCCACAGAGTCCACCATAGTTTCTTGTTTTATTTCAGATTATTATTTTACATTAACGAACATACAGTGAGTGCATATGTACAATGCATTGATACAGATCAAACTACGTAACAGTAACATTATATAAAGTAAATCTATAAGCCCTACTAAGCCCTACTTCGACCCGCTCCAACCTTGAAATGGCTCATATGCATTGATTAATCAGTAGTAACAATATAATGATGTGATATATAACTATATCAGTCACGGAGGACGTTATCTGAAAAATCTGTATTTCTACTTTTGTTAATTTAAGTACATTCCAAGTAGAATTTTTAAGTAGAATTTTGAATGCTTTTACTTCTTTATATTGCCGTATTAGTTTTTTTATTTGAGCAAAGGATCTGAAAATCTCTTCCACCGCCTTCTAAAATCTGAACACAAACCTAACTTATGCAACTGTCTTTCAATTGCCAGACACACTGTTAAGTATTATTTCCTGAAATCATCAAATTCAAAGCAAGAATGTCTCCTTCTCTTTTCAAGTTGACCTTTGGATCTCAATGGACTGCGGAAAAGCTGTAAAAATCCTCCAGTGATTAAATATCAGTGCTTTGTAGAGAGGGGAAGATGGAGGATGTGCCAGGGTTGTAGATCGTACGGAGTGAGTTGACAGTGAGCTTGGAACGAATGTGGGGTTTCACACAGACTCATTCTGTTGACTCATACTGAACGTGGCCATGTGTTTTCACAAGCAGCAACGCTTTATCAGCATGGAGTGGAAAGGATTTGGTTATTTGAATATGGCTATTGTGAAAGACAAGAAGTTTTTGTCTCCAGAACAATCAAAGCTTTATTTGAGATAATTAATTCCCGAAATTGCTACCACGGTGCCACTACAGATGAAGTATACAATGATTCAGCCAACTGCATTATTACAAAGCGTTTGGCTCTTTACAAGAGCTAACCACAACCAGATGGGCTATATCAAAGTAACGTTATGCAAAAGACTGGCAAGGGATGGCCTAACAACGAGTTGTTTGTTTCTGGCAATAATGTCTTTGTTTACCTTGTGGGATTTAAAAGATTTGCAAAAATACATCTCTGTACAATAAAATACAATGCTTTGAAGAGCTATTTTGATTTGATCTTTAAAAAAAAAACTTCAATAAAGCAATAGATCTTGTGAAATCAAGTTGATTTATATGAAGAATAATCGTCCTCTATAAAAAAAAATATCGGCAGTGCAGCTAAACATTCTGAAAATCAAGTTGTTTCTTATGTGTAACTTGATTTATGTGCATTATGTGCGGTCTCTATAAAGGCAGCAACAACATCACTCCTCCACCCGTGGGGGATTTTAGGTGCAGTAATTAGAAGCAACATTGACACTCTGTGAGTTCAGGCATGTCAGCAAGGAGATGGACAGCTCCAACAGGTGGGAGGGATATGAAGTAGGGGGAGTATGAACTCTTTTATCCCAGCACAGAGGGAGAAAGCCGTGTCAGAGGGATTGCCCAAAATAACCTTGTGGTGTCTGGACAGTGGCGATATGATGCAGAGCTAGCGATATGATGGATGGGAAGGGGCCCACAGGAAAAACTGTAGGTGCTAAAGCGGGGCCATCAGAGGACTGGCTTTCAGCAAAGATTGTGTCAAGGTTATAAACAGGCAGGCAGGAGTTAGTGAAAGACAAAGGAGTATTACTCACTCACTTAAATTGACAAAAAAAGAATAATTATAGTGCATTACATTATTAAAAGCAAACAGAGAAACAAGTCTACTAGTGGCTCTGTGAGGCTGTGCAGAGGGGTTGAGCTAAATGCTAACATGTTAACACTGGCAATGCTCAGATGCTGATGTTTCACAGGTATAATGTTTCCAATGTTTGCCATCTTATTTTAGCGTGTTAGAATGCTAACATGTGCCACATCTGAGGATGATGGATGTGTCCTAAGTTGTGATGAATTTTGACCAGATGATGGCGCTAGGTGAAGATTACCAAAGTTGTTACAATTCATTCTTGTTGGAAGTTTCCAAATTTCATGGAAACCCTTCCAATAGCAGTCAAAACATTTAACTCAAAACCACTGATGTCAACCTCATGAAAAATGGCTTGAGAAACAGTCAGGAGACCACCAGAGTCATTAGAGTACATCCTGTGGACGCCATTAGAGTCTGTACCAAACTTTATGGCACTCAGCTGGATAGTTATTGAGCTCCAAGTGAGGACTGACCAACAGACTGACTGCCAGGCAAAACTTTTCTCACATCTAAATATGTTGGTCCACAGCCCAAAATGCACTAAAACTGTGAGATGTGTCACTTTTTTTGCCCTACTCTTTTCTTTTGGCCTGCATCCAGTCACATGACTATCAAGTTTCTTTCTGTGAGACATAAAAAGTGGACATTACTTTTATTCTCAGTGGAAAATGCAATATTTTAAGACAGCTTTTGGATTAAAAGTGCATTTTGAAAACATTTGTAGTGAAATATATGAGATATAGATTCATAATCTCCGTTTAGTGAATGTGTATCTTACAGTATATCTCATATAGCAGCCTATGCATTCCTGTCAGGCGTGCTTGCGGCCTGGTTTCTCCCCGCGATGATAACTGAAGTGATCATAAATGACTTATACTTTGATACTGATGTTTCTAATTTGGTAGTGACTATGGCATTTTGTTGACTACTGGCTGCGGTATTGGCAAAGTTCAGAATAATAAACAATAAAACTTAAGTTCATACAGAAATCATTCCGTTGTGCTGTTTACTTCTGTTTATTTCCACATGATTATCACTTACACAAAAAGAGAAATATATCTGAATATAATGCCTGCGGATGCTCATGTTAGCAGATTACATATACATGTAGTATGCTGCCAATGAAACAAGATATAAGAAGTACATGTGTATCCTAACATACTGTGTTCCAGATGTTTAGAAAAGTGTAGCCACACAACTGAAGGTCCTCAGCCAATCAAGTGATGTCAGATAGTTAACTCGTTTGTAAGTTGTTGTTTACAGCCTGTGTGCTCTGTGAGGTCACCAGAGCCAGAGGGGCAAAGGGGGCAAAGCATGCAGTGCCCTCAGAAACACAGCTTTGTCATTGTTTGCACACTGTATACTTAAGATTGTTGCTATTATCTTAATTAGCTATTATTATTATTTCCATGTGAAACCAATTAATGTGCAATGAGTTGATTCAGGATTTTGCTTAATTCCTGATCTAAAAACATAATGGAAAACAACAACAAAGCCCTAAATGAGACCTCTGGATGATTAACTGATAGACTGACTGATTTATAATAGATAATGCTAATAAAGCACTCTGATGGGGTGTATGTGAAAATGTGCCTGAACTCACAGGTGTACGTCTACATCATACAGTTTATGTCAGTCTCTTTATTAATATGATTCCAAAATGACTGCCGGATCAACATGTACTTTTTGTTGTGTTGTGCTGCATTGTTTAGAATAAAGAACCTCAAACAAATAGAGGCTGCTTTGTCTCATTTCCTGTAGCGTATTGCTTGGTTATGGACTTTGGCACAGTCCTTTGCTGGCATGTAAAGTCCTGTGTGAGAGTCTTAACTCTGACATTATAAACTCAAGCACAAACACACCACTTCCTGCCTAAGCTGCCTTACATCTTCTAACCACTTGGATGTCATCTTTGCCGACACCAGCTGACTTGTTTATTCTACTGTGTCAATTTCCTGGTAGACACATTTTGAATTAATCAAATAAGCACTGCAGAGGCACTTCCAGGATGAACCAGTGGCATGTGCACAACACATTGTGGCCATTTATGGGTGACTGTATTTCCAATGCAAATATACACTGCTCTGTTTGCTATGGAACATTATACCTGGACAGACATGAAGAGATAAGCTTCCTTGACGTCGACATGCAGATAAAAAGTCATAGTGCAATATTCAAATAGATGGATTGTGCTACTGGATCAATTTGCAGCAACTACTCTGTTCCAGAAGTCTATAAAAAAAACAATATAAATAAGTAAAGATGATAGAAAACATTCACAGCTTCACAGAGCTCGAAAAGAATTAATAGTGTATATCATGCACTATATCTTCATTTCATTTATCAACCATAACAGAGAGGCAGTGTGGGGGGAAACATTTTCTCTCTTATTTGAAAAGGGCACTCTGGACACTTGAGAGAGATGCTCCCACCCTGATGCAGACCAGCAACTGAACAGATGATTGTAATGCCACATAAGTCTCAAATCAAGCTTCTGTAAAGCCAGAACAGAAATCTTTCTTATGGCAGCTTTTAAGACTATTATCACCCTGTAAATGTTGTCTGGTCTAAATCAAGATTTATGGCGATCATGAAGAGATCAAAGGCCAAAAGCCAAGAGGATGTCTTCACTTTAAGTCTAGAAATCCCAAAGTATGTTGTTTTTGTAGACAGTGTGGTGGCTATGTCTAGGTAGAAATGATATATGGAAGCCATATTTTTGAATGATATTATACATGTCAGGTTTGATCTTTGCATATAAACATGTCAGGATCTTTTATTTGCATTATCAGGATGATTAAAAACGATTTTGTCCCCAGTAGCACTGTGAAATACAAGTGTCTGCGGGTAGACTCTCTTGTTGGCTACTGTGTACTGCAGACATAATAACAAGAAGAGTTCTTTTATGCAGCACATTCCAGGGTAAGGAAAATAAAGTGCAAACAGCAGCTACATGGACTCTGGACTGTTATGAATGTAGACACATTTATGTTGAGAGCAAGCCAGGGAAAACAGAAGAGATCCTAAAATCATGCCTTGGTGGACTCCCAACTGAAAGACACACTTCCAGAGTTTTATAAGAGTGTCATCAATGGTAACATGTCAAAAAATCAGATGAGTACCATAAAGGAGAGGCTTCACAGAATAACATATAATTCGATTTAACAATTTGACTTATTTTTGAATTTGTCCTCATCTACTATTCCTTGCTCTATGCGCAGGCTTCAATGAAAAGATGAAACAACAACAACGCCTCAATGTATACCAATGATTCGCATCTGGAAATCTGAACACTTTCCTGTCAAACTTTCAAAGATTTCGCATTTTTCCAAGAAATCTATTCTTGGCAGGACGGAAAGGCCTCTGATGCAGATCATGAGCCACTAAAATCCTCCGCTGAAACCCAACCAGTGAAACTACACAAGTGGTACACAGTGTTTGAATTACGCCGTGGTTTTCGGGAGAGCCGCATTTTTCAGAGACGGGGGGTGTGAAGGTGCTGCATGCAGACTCGTAAATGAACGTGCCAAATTTTACTATCAAAACATTTCAATTCATACACACTGAGTATTCAGCCAGCAACAAAGAAGAAGAAAAATTATTCACTGTAGCAAATTACAAAAAAAAAAACCCTCTCCACAGAGACAGTGCGTTAAAATAGGTAAATCAATACAACGCATCACAAATTATGTGGAAATTGTTAAATGCGAATAAACACGCACACTGACCAATGCTTTACTGTGAGCCTATTATGTATTTCAGGAGCCTAAATATATAGGAAAATATAAAATTGGACCCAATGGCACCAAAAAATGTTTTCAGGTTAGTGGAGCTCCCTCATATTTTGAACCCTGGTGGGACGGCAGCAGTGGTAATTATTCTATGTAATTTTATATGGATCATTATGCAAACATAACTTCAAGGTCGCATATACAAGTATTCTGTAACACTCAATAACATTTACATTTTTGTCCGTCTGGTTGTTCTGTGGTTTAGCTGCAGCCTACATCATTTCAGCCCGTTTCACACGAAACAAAGCTGTACTGACCTGCCGTCAAGCCCCAGGCTGCAGGAATACATGCAAACATAATGAAGCTACATTGCATGTTTTAAAGATTACTGCTTTTACTCACATGAAGTCAAACAGCAGGAGATGACAGTTCATGCTAACTGATATTTATTGCATCAGCCCACAGACAATCGGAAACTGCTCACACACTTTCCCAGAATCAAGCACTTTTTGGGGAACTGAAATCAGCAAGATTTGAAAATTCATGCCAAAGAATAATACCAAAGATAGCATGTTAGAGATTGACTCACGGCTAGAATAAAATAGAGTTCAAAGCGATTCAACTTGAAATGGTCTTTTAAAGTAGTGAGCTGTTAGGATAATGTAACATTGGTGAATGTCAGTGGTAGGTTAACATTAGCCTGAGGAATGATGCAACAGAAGATTTAAGAAAGAAATAAACCAGTCATGGTTTTCATGTCCAAGTAGAGGAATAAAATACAACAGTGAATTATAAAACAGTCCTTTTAAATATGGCACAGATGATCTGTAACTCACAAGAATTCAGAGAGTTGAATGGATCTAGCATTTTAGCTGACTTAGTCATAAATACAACTGCAATCTATTAAAAGTTTTCCTTTCATTGCCAGTCAGACGTACTTTTATCTGTTTTGATGAAACTGCGGTAGGCATATTCAAAACAGGATCATCCACAGCTCAGTTGATTTAATAACAAACAATCACATGACAATATTGGGTAATACTATATAAGCTAAGCCCATTTCAAGCACTAATTTTACATTCACATTTGCGCCTTGAAAACAGGTGTCAGTGGGTGGAGAGTTCAAGTTTTTTGGCCTCAGTTGGTCCTCCAGCGTAACTATAAAACACGTTTGCAGGAATGACCATTTAGAGCACAAGAACAACGAGAATGGGGAGAAACGGACTTCATCTTTCGCATAAAAATCCCTCACGTGCACACTGTGAGATGCGGGTGAAAGATCCAGAAAAAGCAAGTAAGTGTTCTTAAGTTAACTTTTTTTAATGTCCAATTTATCTGCATGCATCTAGCAGTCATGATGATCAGACAGTAGTCAAGTGACAAGTACAGTCCCTGCTGAAATATACACTTAGTGGCCACTTTATTAGGTACACCTGATCTGCCACAAAAAGCCTACTTAGTGATGCCTATCATTTTGGTTGACACTCCCATAGAGGTGTTAATGAAACTACATATGTGTTAGCACTGAGGTCAGAGTTAGTGATGGTGCAACACTGGACTGCAATAAACGGCAGAAACACCTCTCAGTGTAATAATGCAGTCCACTACAACAACAACCCACTTTAATACATTACTGAATTTGCACTGACAATGTCACCAAAAGCTGAGCATTGGGAGTAAAAACAGATGTCAAAGCAGGATCGTTGTTGGATTGATAATAAAGTAATAAACCACCTAATAAAGTGGCCACTGATACAAACAGTATAAATAAAACTGGACTTCAGTGTGGTGACAGGGAACATCCTATCCAATAATTTCACCATAGCGCCAGAATAAATGGCACTGTGTGGTCCAGACACAGTAGCTATCCCCAGTTAGCAGCTCCCTCAGGGACTACGGTCGCTGCAGTGTCTTTTCGTCAGGGATTATTATGCTGCCATGACTGAACGATTTCATTATAGGCTTCTTCTCCTTCCAACGCGCTGGTCTCCGCTCCCGCTCACCGCGACGCAACGGAGGCGTTTTGACAGACGGCGGTGAAGGCGGAAGGAAATATGAACCTCTGAGCCTCACGGAGCAGTCACACCCCCTTCCTCTGAACACCGCAGACTCCAGCAGACACACACATACACGCACAAGCACACACACACGCACTTGACATAAGCTGGCCGCAGCAGCACAGACACACGGGAGAACGAGGAGAAACTGTCTTTAGTTCGTTTCTGCAGTATCCATCGTGCCGCCTGAATGTGACGCGCTGACGCTGAACGACAACAGTAAGTAGCTTTTTTTTTTCCTTTTCTTTCCATTTTTGGGGCTATTATTTGATCGACAATGGGAATGAATGTATACAAAATTAAGTGTTTTCAGCAGCACCGTGGAAAACGAGGCTTCCAGTCGTTTAAAGGAAAGCTGCGCAGCGCAAGGATATGAAATATTATTTGCCGCCAAACTCTGACATAACACTGTGGTCAAGGTTTGGTCAGTGAACTGCTTGACCACACAGAGGGATTTAATCTTCAGAAGGAGCTCTGAAAGCTCTCCTGATGTGATTAGTGCGTCTTCCTGATAGATTTGTTAATTTCTCGTATTGACTGATGCGTCATTACGCACACGAGGACACTCCAGGAGGATGCTCGGTCCTTCCCATCCTGGACGTAACCCCGTTCCTCTGATATGCTGCCATTTGGAGTAAAGTGCATCTCACTGAGGGTAGAGAAAATATCTGTGCAGTACGCTTTGAATCCAGCAGCCACAGCCTTGATGAGCTGGCTGTCAGTCAACACCTGAGTCTTGAGTACTGCTTCATCGTTCAGTGATTTCCAAAGGGCACCCTCGGACCACCGGAGGACTGAAGGGGCACCTCAGTAGCACGAGATGTTTAATTTCACCAGTTCTAGGACTGCTGTTTTTAGCGGTTAGCCCAATGACAGAATGACTGTTGTGATTGCAGGTTTCACCAAGCTGTCCCTCCACCTCGTGTAAACAGCCACAATCTTGAACCAAGCCTAAAGAAGTCATATATAGCAACAAGGATCATCTCTTAGACAGGAGCTTCCTGTAAATCCTTATCTAAATGGGTTTTGTGGTCTAACGCTCATTCATTTCTGGGGTCCTGTGATATGGGAAAAAATTTTTTGAAAACGCTGTCATGCAATTTCCTGTTGAGCTACAGGATCCTGGTTGAGGTTGATCCTCTTTAACAAATACCAGCTACTCAAAAGTACACACCCAGTGAAAAGGTGTGCCCGTGTTTAAGTATGCTGGCACATCCTGAAGGAGCACTTTTCACATTTAGGTTTGTTTTCACTTTTCTGTGCTGTCTTTGTGATGATATACAGATCATTTAATCAACCTACTACTCGTATGTGGCTTGAAACTGTTGCTGACATTGAGATATAGTAGATGATGAACACATAAATGCCATTTATGCAAGTAACTCAGTGCATGGAATCAACCGGTGTTTCACCAGAGAGGAAGCTATTCTGGTTATACGACATGCCAACCATAATTAAAAACATAAACACCAACCGTGTCTCTGGCTTTATACAGACTTTAAGGCGCAGGAAAACACGAACAACTGAATACACTTGGAAACAGAACTATAACTCAAACCCATACCCGGGCTGTTCCCAACCGACCAAAATAGAGAGGACCTTCAGCTGATGAGTTCCCTCTTCTATGCAGCTGAGTTCCTCAGACGTGGTGATGACAGACAGCTGAGAAGCATGTCGGTGTGATGATGCCTCGGTGGCACTCGTGTATGCCATTTTCCAGGGCAAAGTAGTCTCATTATGCATTGTGAAAATGTACAGTGCCAAATGCTACTTTAACAAACTGTTGATTGTTGTTGTAAAACAGAAACAGAACTGAGGAATAAAAACCAGCAGAAAACCTGCAAAGATTGGAATGACTAAAATGCCTTACTTAGCTGCAACTGGGATCATGGTATCATTAAACAAGTTCAATGGCAATCTGAATGTTCTCATCTGTCATTGCTAATGATTAGCAGAGGATAGTGTGGCAGGAAATCTCTGCGTGATGCCGCCTGTTTGTCTTTCCAGCATTTGGAGTAGCTCCCTGAAGACAAAGAAAAGTCGGCTAATACTCATTCAGACATAACGGATTGAATGGAGCTATTCAGAAGTTTTTAAGAACTGAAGAAGGAAGCTGGAGGGTTTATCTCGCCTCGAACAGCGCTGCCAGCGGCTTTGCTATCCATTAACCGCGTCAGCATGTGAAGTGTCTTGAGGGGATCCGAAGGGGGACTGCCACATTTCAACAAGCAAAGATTGTGCCAATGACAGTTGCTGTGGCTTTTCTGAAATAGCGAGTGGGGTGTCTCTGGGGCGCATATAGATAGCAAATGTGATTCCAGCTGCCACTGTGGCATCCCAGTCTTAATGATAGGGCAGTTGATTGAGTGGAGTGTTTCTTCCCGTATGCTTTGAGCTTTGTATCAAGTTGCCGGACCATTGTTGATCGGAGCTACTTTTGCTGTTACACGAAGTAAACAGGTGATGAGGATTACACAGCTGTTGCTCCCTACTCCAAAGGGAATCTTAATCATGTTTGCGTGTGCATGGTCTCAAACTTCTACCCATGTGAGAACCATTATCAGTTTCATTTGGTCTTACTATTTCAACCATATTTGTTCACCGTATTCTCTCCGGTTCAGTTCTTTCGGGTTCTTTCCTGCGATTGTTTTCAATCCTACAATGTTGAAGACCTGCTTGTCCAGTTTTGCATGTGGTTCCTGTTAACGTGTTCTTCCTGCTGTCTTTTTAAATAAGGTGACTAATGATGTCCATTAGGATATCAGTTCAAGAATTCCTAATATTTTTTGTGATGTTCAGTTAATTACATTTTGCCAATATTCTCTATTTTACGACAACTCACATACCTGATATTGTAAGCATCAGATCATCAATAGCAAAGAGACTCAGCAATAAAATTCTAATACTGGAGCCAGGAAGACCGAAGTTAGACTTCAAACCATGAAAGATGTTTTTGAAGCACTGTGCTGTCATTTGTGATGGCATCATGTACAACCCTGCTCCCAGAAAAGTTGGGATGCTTTGATGCAGCAACATGTTTCAAACAAGTTGGGACAGGAGCAACTGAAGTCTGGGAAAGTAGTTGAATGCTTCAAAAACACCTGTTTGGATCATTCCACAGGTAAACAGGCTCATAATAAGGGGCATCCTGGAAAGGCTCAGTCGTTCACAAGCAAGGATGGAGCGAGGCTCACCACTTTATCAACACGTGATTGTTTAAAGGATGTTACTACGTGGGCTCAGGAACACTTTGTGAAACTGTTGTCAGTAAACACAGCTCGTTTGCAAATGATTGCTTTCTGTTCTTATTTATGTTTCAAACAGAGGCCCTTTTTGAAATTGTGGTTTTAGGATTTGGTTCACAATTGATAAGGGTAATGGCATTAACAGTTACAGAGTCATTTCAGGGCTGATAAGCAAATGAATGAGGTTGGTCTGTTGATGAAGTGGTTAGGTCAATGCTGCGATGTGGAAAAGGTGATAAAGTAAACATCAGGGTCAAAATGTGATCAACTACAAGTCCTCAAAAGTGTAGCAAGACGTGTGCGTGCATTTGTGTGCATGTATGTCACTAACAGCATTTGTGTGTGCAAATCTGGGAGTGAGTGATTAAAGAGCAGGCTTACCGCAGCCTTTTTGAGGGGCTGAAATCGCAGTGATTAGGCTGCCGACCACACAGTGCAGAGCGGGGACAGCTGCAGCTGGTTATCAATCGAGTGTTCAGAGAGAGGCAATCGAAACAGATCCCACCGTTCAATTCTACTGAATTCTATACAGGAGGCCAGGACAGTGTTTGAGTGTGTTAATAAAGAAGTCATAGCGTAACAGTTACTTCTGCTGGGAAAGTCTGTATAGCTGTTTTGTGTACAGTTTCTGCTGACACCTATTTAAAAGTTTCATGGAAACTATTTTCAGCCATATGAAAATGTCTGAAACACAGATGTGCCGGTTTGAAACATTTTATTCCAGCTATTATAACAAACTGAAAACAATCAATGAGAATGAAACCTCCCCTCAACATTTTCCCAAAGGGGTTACTCATTTGCTGCATAAAGCAAAATTAAGAAGGTTGTTCCGATTTATTTATGTTTCTGTTTAGCTACCACATGCAGGAAGGGGGCACATCTGAGTGCCATTCTTGAAATGTGCACAGTAAGCTAAATTGACGCTCTGTTGAGGCTGGACCGTCAGGAAATTATTCTCCAAAAGCCAAAAACAACACGCTGCCAGGAATGAGGAGAGTGGGAAGTTCATAGAGCACGAGGAGGAGGCGGGGGAAGATGGATCCATTTCAATACCCTCCTAAATAGTAGAAAGGATACACACTGGGACCACCATGTGATAGCGTGCACTGCTTTTGAAATCCCTGTCATGTGTAGTCTGCAATTTCCTCCTTTCAAAGTCCCTGAAGATGACTCTCATAATGAAAGATCAGTTATTTGATCCCTGGCATTTATCGGACTCCGAGGATCATATGTCACAGATAAAGCCCTGTGGACCTTGGAGGGAACTAGATGCTCCTGCTATAGATATGTATTCATAATCTGGGGAGTATACAAGTGAAGCATTAGAGCATTAGAAAAAAAAAAACATCTTTTGAAGTTATAAGTATACTGAAGCCTGAGTGCACTGAGCATGCGGAGCATCTCTCTGGTAGCAGACTGATAGCAGATCATTAACCATGAGAAAATGTGATGTGCAGTAACTAGAGGGAGTAAACCATTCTCTCATCAATCTAGCGGGTTGACTGCGACTGTAAGTATTTAACTTTGGGCTAAACAAGTGCAAGTTTAACAGTAACCAGGGCTTTTAATCATGAATGACGAGGCATATAAAGATTACCAAGTTTATGTCTAATATGGTTCAAAAATGCATTTAGCAGCTTTGCTTTCATCAAGCTGAGGCCTGTTCTGTTCAGCGAGCGTTTAGTGGTCTTTTATTACTTCCTCTAAACGATCATTCCTGTGACATATTTTTAGCCACATCTGTTCGTACCTTTAACTTTCGTACCTTTAACTGTGCTGCCTTTCTTTCAACTCATTTGAAAACTGCGTTGTCGTTCTGTGTGAAGACAGTGACCAGACAGCTGAATCATCATTTTAGCTGATTTGCAATCTTCTACAGGGGAGGAAATTCAGAATGTATGCTCTATCTTACTGATAACCGTTATTTATGTGTTAGCATTTTATTGTGGGTTCAACATTTAAGCAGTCAGATGACTGACCTAAGACTGCCCTCTATGCAAATCATCAGTGACTAAATAAAACTGGATGTGTTCGGATGCCGTACACTTCAACAGATTGCCTTCCTTTTTCACAGCTGTTGTGTGTCTTCACTCAGCTTTTGCGTTACGGTGGCTTTTAAGGCGCATCTCGGATGGCTCATCTCTGCTGGATATTGTATTTCATGGACTTTCCTCTTCGCTCTCTTTGAATTTATTTTTTGTGCGTGATATTTGTTACTCCAGTCGTTGAGTAATATCCACTCCATGCAGCCAATGCCTTGAGTAGGGGATTAAAGAACCAAAAGTCTTTTTACACATGTATTGTTTGCAATCTTACATTTCCTCAAAATCCTAACTCGGTCGTACAACCCTTCTGTGTGACAGTTTGAGGCGGGCTGGCTGCAGCGATGTCCAGATCCACGAAATCCGCCTCGAGGTCTCGGAGCCGCTCCAGGTCCCGGTCAAGATCCCGCTCCACCTCTCGCTCCAGCAGTCGCTCCAGATCCAGGTCAAGGAAGCGCCGCTATGGGTAGAGTCCATTTTAAATAATTCTCCTTTCTGAACAATCTATTGGCTGTACAGAGGTCAAATGCATTTTATTTGTTGTTGAATATGTCCTGTGTTGCCAGACCAGACTATTAAACGCAAGTCTAATTACTGATTCTTAATTACTGATATGAATGAAGACGGTCTTGACTCACCTAAAGTATGAATGACTGTGACCGACAAGTCACTTATCATGCCGAAAAGAGAAACTAGCAGCAGGTGCAGCAGGCAGTGATGCCTGGTTGCACAGACATCAGTGCTGATCATCCTGCTTCCTGCTCAGTTCCTTTTCCACTCAAACCCTGCCTATTAAATCTGAACTTGTCTTGCAGGACTGCTGTGCAATGTGCTGGTAAGATCTGACATGTAAAAAAAAAATATGCTGGTAGTTTGTGACAGTGGAAATGTCAACAAGCTGTTCTGCCTTCTGTTACAGTCAGCATTTCCCGTTAGCTTCGTATCTGTTGATTTCCATCTGCAAGACCTTGTCTTGATCCTGGACTGGCTCTCAAGTGGATTGACAGAGCTAGTGTGGCATTTTAATGGATTTGGGTCTAACTCAAACTTGGAGTCAGCTTCTGTATCCAGAGGAAATTGATGTTTGAGAAAGAGTTTAGCTGCCAGTTAGTGAACTTACTCAAGTTAGAGTGAATATTATTGCAGTTTGCATTGCATGGGAAACATTTACATAGTAGACGACCTCAGTGGCATATGAAAATATTTCATCAAGGGCAGCATTTGTTTTTGGCTGCTTTGCGTAATTAAAAATGCCCTGGTTGTTGGGTTATCTGCCGACTATGGTGTGCATTTGGCAGAAAAAGTCAGGCTTCACTATGCTGCCTGTGCTGTTTCTGGCAGAATGACTGTGGCACGGCAATAAAATGGCAGGGCGGCTCGTTTCCTGGCAGTGTCGCAGCACGTATTAAAGTTAGCATAAAGAAGAGACATGGAAGGAATCTAATGGTTTGGTCTGCCTGAATCCACCTTTCGCATGTGCAAATGGGTTTGTGGTCACACCGGAACTGTACAAGCCTGAATGCACACATTTGCATAAGTTGTAAACACACTCACAGATGAATACCCAAAAAAGCAACGCACACACACAGAAATCACCCATTTCCCTACATATTCAGGGCAAAACATCCCCAACATGAAGAAAGGTCTGATAATGTCAAACAGAAACAGCTTCAATGTGGAGCTTTTCTTGAATTCCCCTCTCACATTCACTGTCTTTTGCTTTTAACACTCAGTACACGCGTTTAATAAGAGAAGCTACAGTATATCTGTCTGACCACACTAAATTGTCGATATCTGTAGTATTTCTCAGTCAGAACAGGAAATAGTGTCTAAATGATGCTTTTATAAAGCCTCAACAAACTGGTTGAGCAGCCCATGTAGCTGGCAAGCACAGTGTCGAAGGATTCCAGCAGATTTTTTTCCCCCCTCATATAGTCCATGTGACTCTGTGCTCCACCAGAGCTAGCCAGAGGAGATGTAGTATCTGTAGCTCGCGCTGTGAGTGTGCAGTGCTGCTCAGTGCGCTGCCTTCTTTAATCACGCTGAATTCCAATGAAAAAACACGATAGGTGAGTCCTTTGCTGCTTTAGCTTTTTGAGATAGCTTTCGAATGTGTTTGCATGGGGTTTGATACTGCTTTGTTCTGTCAGTTTAGAGTATTTTTCTGCAATATACTTGACTTTGTATGTGTTTGGAAATTTCTGAATATACCTGGGCATTTCTACGCGTCTCTATATTATATTTAAGAGGGAAACTGGCTTTGTGTTTATTGACAGTTGTAGAAAAGTTGCTGAAGATGTAGTTGCAGAGAAAATACTTCAAAGAACAATGCAGAACTAGTTTGACGTCTACACCAGATTTGCTACTTCATAATGTCAAAGATGTCAGTGGACAGTTTGGATGTCGTGTTGACATGCGGTCTTGCTTTAAAAGAGCATGTCAGGCTTATTAAATCTTTGATTTGCCAAAGAGAATATACTGTATCATGGTGTTTAAGGTTCAGGCAAGAGAACGACACAAGGCTTTTTATCAGTAGTGCAGCAGAGCCACCATGTGGACGAGTCTGATCCTGCAGCCTGGCTCAGCACCACACTGAAATCTCTGCGTTTCCCCATGCAGTGCTCTTTTTTGGCCTCCTAAAGACCAACATGTGTTTTACCAACTCCAAATGACATAGATTATGGATGCAACTGCATATCTATGTATCATGTGTTCTGTGGTACTGTATGTCTTTTCCATATGTTAGACTGATTCAGTTGTTATGTTTGGAGTCTCTGAAAGAAAATTGAACACACTGGTTTAAGTGACAATCTGCAAAATTGCATTTTTGGTTTGTTATCTTGCCGAATTCTGGTTTTAAGTGGTTATCCCTTTGGTTTTACTTCCTGTAACACTGCTGTTATCATTGTATGTTTAGTCAACATCGAAGCTTTTACATACTGACCAGCCTGAAAAGATATTTGTTATGTTATGAGAACACACGCAGTGGTTGTGTATCTATGTATGCATCTGTGTCTGTTCAGTAAGTGCTGCATTTTGTTGAGATTGGATCAGAGAGATGTTATCTCTATGTTAAGTTTAGAGGCTGTGATTTAGAGTTTCAGGTAGTCTTGTATTGGATTGCATTACTTTTTTTTTGGTCAGGAACCCTTAAAAACTATATTTGCGTTAAGTGTCCATTAACCTAAAGTACTAATTGTGTGCTTTTCTCCCCACAGCTCTAGGTCTCGGTCACGATCAAGATCTCATTCTCCATCTCACAACCGGGAGAAGAAATATCAGAGGGGATACCAGAATAGCCGTGAGTTCCGGGGCTACCACCGCGGCTTCCGGAGGCCATACAACTTTAGGGGCCGAGGGCGGGGCTTCTTCCCACGTGGACGCTACCAGCGTGGTGGTGGGGGTGGTGGCTATAACAATAACAACTGCCGCCCCAAATGGAAGAACTATAAGCAGAACTACAACCCTCAAAAACAGCAACAGCAACAACAGCAGCAGCAACACCAGAACTATTCACGAGGACGATTTCACAACCTCCAGAAACGCTCAGGAAGCCCCCCTCGTGGTCACTCTCACCACTCTGACCGATCGTCCTCACCATTATCCAGACACTCACAGCATTCTTCCTCTTCCTCGCACTCCGCCTCTCCCAAAAGCAGGCTAGCCTTGCTGCCGACTAACCAAAACTCCAAAGATGTGAAAGAGGAGCTCTCGGCCTCCAAGGAGGTCCAAAAGGGAGTGGGGGGAGATGGGGAGCCAGTGGAGAGTGTCGAGGTGTTGGCAAGAGATACCAAAGAAGGCGCAGGCAGTGGGAAAACTGAGGGGAGCTGGCAGAGCCTGACAGGCTGCAGCAGCAGTCCAAAGAGAGCGAGTCCTCTGGCAAGCTCTGCTGTTATTGTTGGTCAGAACAGCCAGACTGGAAACCAGTCTAGTCCCTCCCCTAAAATCACCAATGACATCAGCAATGGCGCCCCCTCCCGGCAGACAGTGTGTAGTTCACCCTCAACAAAAAAACTCCCACATGAAGGTCTAAATCCGATGCTTTCCAGCTTTGACTTCTTCTCCAACGAGGAATACCTGAATGGAGATAAAACGGCAATCTCCATCGCTTTCAGAAAGTAAGACTGATTTTGTTCTTTCTCTCTCAAATTAATTCTGAGGTTTTCTCATGTCTTTTTTAGACCAAACAGTCAGTTTATGTTGGGATTTGCTTGACTTTGCAAGCTTAAGTTTGGTTGTCATAGCAGACTAAAATAAAATGGAGGTATTTGGGGAGTTTCATTGAAATTCATCATGTTTTTATGTCTTTATTTTCATTGATAAACTGCTTGCCAGACACAGCATGATCTGTTGTTTTAGAAAATCTCCTGTGTAGAGGCTCTAAAGTGATAAATCTTATCAGAAAATCAGTAGGATTTCTGTGAGTTTAATTATTGCCCTTGCATGTCCAGTTAGATGCAGCTGTTAATCTCTTTGTCATTGTTTAGGTTTTTGGAGGAGCAAAATAAAAAAGCTAAAACTTGGGAAAATGGCAAGACCACAGAAGCCAATGATGTGGATATGGAAGAGGGCACATTAAATGGCAAAACATCCACAAATATCTCTGACTCAGTGTCAAGAAAGTACAAAGAGGCCATTGAAGGTGAAGTGTCTCTGAACAGCTTTTTGAAAGCTTCTCCTTTTCTGTCTGCTGAGGAAGAGGAGGAGTTGATAATCAAGCCTCATTCAAAGCCACTTCACAATGACCAGCACAATGGGGACGAGTCCTCTAAGCCAAAGAGCAAGGTCATTCACTCAGCCCCGGAAATGTTTGATGAATGCTTTGGCAAATGGCAGAACGTGGCCTATTCACAGGTGGCCAACAGTGACCTTGACGCTATGGTAGAGGACATATATCTCAGCAGAAAGCAGGATAAAGCGGCGGCCATTGCTGCTGCCCTCGCCAAGAGGGAGTTAGCAGGGAAATTTGAGGAACTGTCCCCGGATATGGGTGGCAAAGCCAGGAAAATGGTAAAATCTCCCTCCATCTCATCTCCTACACCACCACCAAGGAGGAACTCTGACAGAGAGATGTTTATGATCAGGAGTGAGGACTCACCTTTCATGTCCTCGAGAAAACAGGAGGCCAAACTAAATGTCAGAATGGATTTCCTTGGAGATAACCTGATAAGGTGAGCATCATCAACATCACCAGATCTTTCCTCAGTGAGCCAAAAGTCATGTCAGTACATCCAGCAGTAGGCTTTACAACAGTAGCACCACTTTTGCTGTAAACTGATGACTTCTTCAGAAAATGATGAAGAAAAAAATGCCTCTTCTGTAATGGTTTTGTTGTTTGAATGTTGTTTTATCTGATTGTAGAGCAGAGACCTCTGTTTTTGGCCGATTTTGGATGCGGAAGAGCATACAGACGATGACAATGTTCATTTTGTCACTTTCAGCTCTTCTGATATTTTAGCTGAGGAGCGACAGTTGTCTCAGGATCTTGTGCAGTCCTCAAAAAAGGGTCAGGAGTTTCGCTCCATCTTTCAACATGTTCAAAATGCTCAGTTACAGAGGAGTCCCTCTGAGCTGTTTGCTCAACACATTGTCACCATTGTTCACCACATCAAAGGTGAGTGCTGCCTTGTTGTCCTCACATATACTATACACTTGTCTCATTTGTTGACATCATGCTACATGCTTAATAAGCTTTGGCCATAAAAGTTACTCAACAAATGACCTTTCAACCTTTCAAATTAGTGAAAAACAACTTGGTTTCTCTGTAAAACAAAGCCTTCCTGGTGTTTCACTTCCTATATAAAATTCTATGGCACATGGGGATGTTCAATTCAGCGTAGCAGTTGGATAAAAGATTCTAGAACTACGAACAACTTTAACAGCGATTTTAACTGTCTCCCTGTACAGCTCATCACTTTCCGTCTTCTGGAATGACTCTAAACGAGCGATTCACCTTGTACCAAAGACGAGCCGCAGAGAAGGAAATGATGAAGCCAAGAAAAAGCCCAGAGATACACAGGTAGAGTCGCCTATTGAGTGACCCTCTCACCTTCAGTGTGCTGTGGCTTCACCTCCTCTTTTAACAGATTTCAGGTATTTTTCTCACCTTTCCTACCTGAAAATCCACAGACTATCTTGGCTTGTTTGTTCTCATGCTCGGTGGAGGTCAGTTTTATTTTCCCACCAATTTTTCTTTTCTTTTTTCTGTTTTATGTCGTTGTTGCGGTTCAGCGTAGTTCATGATTGGTTGTTTTGGCACCTGTACCGTGCTTCCTGTGCGATGTGTATTTAATTATTATGTCTTAAATGTGTTTCTGTCTCACAGGAGAATTGATGTTTCACCCAGAGCTTTTAAGAAACACTCTCAACTTTTTGAGGCGATGAAAAGCTCAGAGGATGGCACTTACAAGGTGACTGAACATTTTGCAGTATGAAGTATGTCGGAAAAACAAACAACAGCAAACGAGTGAGCAAGCCAGATGCCTTTAGACTGCACTCTTAAAGCCTGTGGCTTTCCTTGAATGGAGATGCACAAAGTCTAAGAAATGCAAAATAAGGCACTTTGACTTTGTTGTTTGTTATATATCACCTTCACACATGATTAGACTGTGGGCACAAGCCTGACCGAGGCTAATGAATCATATAAGTTCAGAAATGGAAGCCACTGTGCCAAAGGACTCTAAGCAATTGTCTTCGTAAGTATTCTTTAAAAAATAAGGAACGGAAATAACCAACAGCAAGCACTTTATGCACCTGTGCTTATATTTACATGCTTTCTGAGTAAACCCTTACTATTTTTCTTCATTAATGCGCATGGAAACATACTGTCAAGCCTTTGTAAACACGAGGCGCATATACTTCTAAATACTTTAAACTGAGTAAACTTAAGTCAGCATGAACAGTCCTATCTTCTTCCATTGTTAAAGAACCATACTAGTGGTTTTGCCAGTCATACAGTACAGTAACAACTACTCAGTACGTGTACTTTACAGTGGCTACCAGCTACTGTTTCCCAAAGCATACCTCAATGTTTTTAGATTGGCTTCCCACCTTCCAGGCAGCTATTGCTATCAGTTCACAGTTACAGTATGATATCAACTGTTAGTGACTTGAAACTTGTTTGAAATAGGAAATACATCACTGAGCACATTCAGGGATTGTTCTGAAAACACTTTGTTGGCGACACCTGAACGCACCAAGTTGGCTCTGATGTTCAACGTGTGGGAATCAGCTGCTGGATGTCACGTTGCACATGGAAGACAAACAAGCAAGGATGATGTGAAATATGCTGGTGCTATTTGTTGCAGCAGTGCTGCAGATTCATGAGGCCTTGGATTGTGGACTTTCCCACAAGCACTTGAAGGCACCAGTGAGGAGGTTTTCAAAACGCACTCTTCTGATGATTGACCTGTAGTTTGACACGATATAAAGCTGCCTACATGTTGACGTGATGGATTGCCTATCTGAAACAAAGTTGTTTTGTTTTTTTTCCGTTGATTTTCTTCCTATATTTAAAAAGCTACCTTGGAGGCAGAAAAATCTAAAAACATATGCTTTGGAGAGTGGTTCAGATTTTTAGGTAATCCTACAAACATGCAAAACTACTGGTTTGGCACTTTAAATGCACCAGAAAATTCACTTGGTTTTATTTAAGCCAGCTGGCTGTTACCCAGGACCTTCCCCCTTTACTCTTGGACCTCACTATTTAGTTTTCAAACCAGCTTGGCTGAGAGCAGACTGATAGGACCTACATGCTAATCCAAAATCTGTCCGCGACGTTGTTTTCTGTTTGATTTGCTCAGGATGGCGGGGAAAAAATGAAGGGTGATCCAATGGACCTTCGTTTGGATATTGAGCGCCGTAAAAAATATTCCACCCATGAAAGAGATTATAATCAGGATCGGGGGAGAGATACGGCAGATTCCCCAGATTCTAGTAGAGAGAGATCTGTGGAAAAGTTCTCCAAATGCCACGAGAAATCAAAGTATGTGCAACTGCCCTGTGCTGCCCTGTACTGTTTCAGATCATCTGCAAATACACTGAATACTGTCGTTCTTCTACCCTGATACTAAACAGTTGGGCATGAACGATTTTGCATGTACTATTTCACCCTTTAGGAAAAGTAAGAAGAAGCGCTCTCGCTCAAGTTCGTCCTCGTCCTCCTCGTCCTCCAAGTCCCAAAAGGAGGATGTACCCCATGATAAGTCTGATCCCAAAGATAAAGGCTTAAACAGGGCCCAGCTGGGTCAAAGTGAGTTACCAGGATCAGCTGAAAGAGGGAAGCCACGTGGAGGTTTTGTAAGTTTGGCAAAGGATGTTGGGTTGATGGAGGAAAATAGCTGTGCTAAGATAAACTGCATATTCTCTTTTCACAGTGTGCCCTGTGTCAATGATTTTGCTGCTTTTCAATTCCTTGTCTTTTTCTCTCTGATTACAGCAAGTCCGGATTCGTGGAAGGGGCTGGAACAGAGGCAATTATCGGGGAAACTACTCACATAGTAACAACATGCCAAACATGGCAGCACACCCAAAAAATGAAGACTGGGACCCAGAGTACACTCCCAAGAGCAGAAAATACTACTTGGTAGGGTTGATCTCCTTCCCATTCATGCCTCCAATCTCTGTTTAAATTAACCACATGCCGTCGTTTAGCTCAAGCCTGCCTTGACACACCTGCACCCTTTTTCTGTCAGCACGACGACAGGGACGGGGAGACAGAATTCAAGTGGGTGGACAACCGAGGGCGTGGACGGGGAAGCTTCTCGCGTGGAAGGGCACGATTCATCATTCGCAAAGCCACCGGGGCCCCCAACACCAGCAGCCCCAAATGGGCCCATGACAAGTTTCACGTTAACGGGGAGCAAGGTGGCAAACAGGAAGAGGAGACAGAACAGGACCACGAAGAAGGAGAAACTGATGGAGAGCATACTTGAGCAGTGAAGCAACGTGCTGAAAATCTTAAATGTTCCTCTGTGTTATGATGGGATCTGACTCAGCGATTTTATCCACCACCGTGGATTCAAAAATGCAGATTAAAATGTTTAAGACTCAGCTATCACTAGGAAAACCTTTATGCTTTAATATCAGCACAGGATACTCACTCTGACTTGACGTGACCATTTCCCACATGAGGATACAACTCATAACTAGTAGAAGCACTGTTTCAGGGTGAACTGCTGTTTCTCAAAAGAATTTGGTTTTGTGCTACTTTATTCTTCTGCTTTGTATGGTAAAGTGAAATTTTCAGTGCAGCATTTTGGTAGGTTTTACACACTTCTCGTGAGAATGATTAAAAAGGACTCCTTAATAACACTTACATTTTTAAGTTGCAAGAGAAAAATCACACCTTAGATCAAATCAGCTTGTGCCTTATACTCGAAATGTTTTGTGAGTGGGCTCCACGATAAATAGTTGTACTGGTGAATGGATTAAAATTGACTCAAATCAGCCGAGTTTTTAAAAAAAGCAAGCGTGTTGTTTTGAGCTGTGGATGAAAATGACACCAGTAAGCACACTGTAGTTCATGTTGACGTTGCAAATATCACTGTTTAACCACTTCGGTACTCTACAGATGACCCTGATCTGACAATGGGACCAAACTGTATGGGGTCAAAGGTAGTTCTTAATGCTACATTCAACAGATCTGCGATACTAGCTGGCAGCATAGGACTATTACGAGAACAGTTACTTGTACATTTTTCTTTAAACATTTTGCTGTCAAAGATTTCTATACTTTGCAGTGGCTCTTTGATTGATCTTGGACACCACTCATCAATGTATAATATTGATAGTGATTATACGTTTTCCTCCAAAGACACTCATTGTAGTTTTTGTACCTGGCTAGGCACTGTTTTGACATTGTCTGTAAAGGAGAACATGTTCTTACTGTCATAGATTGTGATGTGTTTTTCATTTTCCAAACTTTTCTCCAGCCAATGATGATTTAATTGGTTATGTATTTTGTGTGAAACTGTGTCAACATTGTGATAAGAGAGCTTCAAAATGAGTGTAAGCTTTAGTTTGTAAGAAACAGAAATACAGGGTAGTTTGTGGGACAAGGATTACAGTATGTTTAATCATAGAATAAGAAGGTTTTTTTCAGTGCATATCTCCAATGATTTTGTTCTTTAAATCGAGGATTAGGCTCATGTCTTTTTGGCAAACTGTCCATATAATTGAATAACATAATTTTTGTGCCTTGCTGTGGGTGCGCTGGTCTTACTTGTACAATACTGAGATTGAGATTCACATGTAATTGTTTAATGGTCACCTGCTTAGGGAATACTGCATTTTTTAAATAGGTGTTGTTACTGTTTTTTTTTTTGTTTTTTTCTTAGAGACTGTAAATTAAAGAGACACTGATTACTTTAAGTTTTGCCTCTTTTGTTGTGATGTGTGTGCTAGTTTGCAGGGACAGAGGAACACTGAACATGTGACCTTGTTTTCTCCCAGAAACACTGCAGCAATTAATGTACATCCATTCATCAATAAGGAGGTACAGTTCATATCTGTCATGCCACCATAACTATGTTTAAGTGCCCAAAATATTCCAGTTTTTTGTATTATTCCAAAAAGGATGTTCACATGGCCAATGAAAACGAATATTCCACTAATATTACCATTTACATGCAGCTGTGTATGTAACCATAATCACTGACCAACCAACACTCAGACCCTCCTTTGGCAGCTCAATGATTGTTTCACTTTATACATAAATAAATGCATCAGCGGCAGAACAAACAACTGCATGGTGTCTTCCGATGACACTGCGATCTTATGTTTCATGACAAACAACTACGACGTTAGCACAGACAACCGTGAAATCCACAAGAATTTTGTCGGGCCTCATCGGTATTTCCTCAACCCTGCAGGACCGCTCACCATGACCTCTTGCTGGAAAGTCATTGGAGTCACCAGGTAGTCTTGATGATGAAACAGTCAAGCAAAGTTTTAGAGGAAAAAAGACTTAACTGAGATGGCTCATTTACTAACATTCAACAGGGAGGCTGACAAAGTACTTGAGTGGACCGGGTCTCCATATGTGATGACTTAACCTCATGACCTAACATATCAACTTGAAAGCGAGGCAGCAGGATTTACTGCAGCTAATATGGAACAAAGTACAGTTTCGTCTTCATATGACATGTATTTAGTTACTTTTCTTTGTGTTATTTCGGTGTGTGAAATTCAGTCTTGCGTAGCCTGGTTCTGCTTTCTATAAATGGCACTCTCAAAAACAACATTATTACAGACATACACTCAGGCAAACTCCTGGCAAGAAGCATAAATAAGGTATTGAGTTTCAAGTGTGTCGTGGTTTGATCCCGTACACTGTAGAGACATATGAATGAGCACAATTAAAGTTTAATTGCCTTCTTGTGAATGCTGACTTTGTCTCCAAATGTTCTCATTGCTGCAGATGAACAATGTTGTCAGGCTCCAGTTTAACCCTCACTTACTGTGAGTTTTGTTCCTTCACTATAAACCTGTCTTACCTGTTCATCTCCATTTCCTCCCTCTCTTCTCCTTCTCTCTCTCTTGTACTCTCGCTCTCTCTCCACACTGTATGACCCGTCCTACTCCTTGTTGTTGACTTGCCTTGACTAGCCTCAGTAAAAGTTGCTCAATGTTAATGTTTGACAAGTAGGAAGAAGGGCCTTAGCTGCCATATCTCTTAGTCTTAGAAAACACAGCCGCACTCTTTCAGTTCTCCTTCTGCTCAAGAGCTTTGTCTGCTGCTTTGTGAAGGAATTACATATTCAAATAAAGAAAGACACCATGGGTGAGTCAGCGTTATCGCTATTTCTTATGTACTGCTGGAATTTTGCGATGTTTAATCCTCTTAGTAGCCTGCGTGTTTGGATTCTGGAAATCTGATGGTAAAACACAGAGAGTGAGTGCAAAGTGATGAAGAAACTGAGTCGTTTGTGTCTGCACAAATGCATAAAAAGTATTCTAATCTGGTGCACAAATAAAGGCAAAGCAGCGGTTTATGGACACGCCTGCATAACTTTGCATAGACTGAGTACATGTGTTTGTGTCTTCTGGAAAATTAGGGTAATATTATTTTTGTACGTACCCACAGATGTTTTTGTCAGTGTGTGCTGGAAAAACCGATGCTGCCTGACTTTTCAGTAATTTGTTGATTTTTCAGCTCGGTAAATTCTCTTAATCCTGCAGGAAACTACTCATATGGAAAATATGCTTTCTGCTTTTAAAGGACAGGAGAAAACTCTATAGTTTATCTGTAATAATCAATGTTTGCTCAACGCCCATATCCCTGGTTATCCTCCACTGCTTGTCTTGGTTTTGAAATGTCAGGACACATTACTTGTGAGCCGAGTGCGGCGGCTTTTGTGCAAAGAATCTAATTTTCTGCCCCATTTGCTGTGGTACTGTAGAGGTGCTGGTGCTGCTAGACTTCAAGGGCACCATGGGGGACGAGCTCACAGTGAGGACGGGGGATGTGGTCAAAGACGTCACCAAGGCCAGCGAGGAGGGATGGCTGGAGGGCGAGCTGAGAGGAAAGAGAGGCATCTTCCCTGCCAACTTTGCCAAGGTCTGTTAACGCTGCATAGCCCACGGTATTCTACCGCCACTGCGCTGTGTTTATGCGTGTCCATGTTTTTCCTGCGTATGTTAAAATATGTCCCGTTTTGGTTTGTCATTACAGGAGGTGCCAGTCTATTTGATAGGTGACAGCAAGAGGGAACCACGAAGCCTTAGAAAAAGTACAGTGCTAAGTCTAAACTCTCAGTGCTTCATTTTCTTGACGGTTATCAGCTTAGAAAGTAGAAAGGAGCGATTCACTCTTTGTTCAAAAAGCACCCTCGTGGAGGGTTTCAATTAGAGACTGTTTGGCTTTCTGAGACAAATATTTTATTCACAACACAGAAAGAGGTAAAACTTAAAAATTATAATAATAATAATAATAATAATAATAATAATAATAAAAAAAAACAATTTTATCTCAAAAAACATAACTTTTTTTGCTCCAAAATTTAACATTTACCCACAATGGAGTCAACTTAAATATAATTTTGCTGGGAAATGGTATCAGTTACATAAAATGATCCATATGTCCACTTGGAATAAAACCCCTCATCTGCAAATAATCCAATCTGTTGTAAACTTGTATGTGTACAAGATACAAGATACATTACATTTAATGTGAACAATCTGCACACATTACAATACTGCACTTAGCTCAGAATGAACGTTGAATATATTTGACCATGCTATTGAAAACAGGCTGGTATTTGTGTTGTAACTTTCATTTTCGAAAAAACACAAGGGTTTAAAACTGTGGTTGGCGTGGTGCATGCAAGGAGCAAGACAGTGCAGCAAGCAAGCTGACTGTAATGTTTACCACATCCTTGCCACACAAATCCTGATTTGCACCTTTGAGGGATGAGACATGTAAGAAACATGAATGAGTGCCGAGTGCTTCGCAGTCTTAGCGCTTTCTTATTGATGTCTGACTTCTCTGACTCCTATCAAGCTAAACACACAATGACTGAGCTCTAGTTTCTCCACCAGCGTAACCGGTAGATTAGAAACTTTACATCGGTCTGCTGATTCTTTGTCTTTCCAGTCAAGAGGATGAAACAGACGAGGAAATGCGAGGTGGTGTTTCCCTACAGCCCCATGAATGAAGATGAGCTGCAGCTGGATGTCGGGGACACAGTAGAGATCATCAGAGAGGTACAGCCCTGTCGCTCACATTTGAACTCAAATAACTGAACAGTGATGCTCAGCAAACAATCTGTGTTAGCCTACTGTCGAGCTGCCAGGAAGCAAAGCATTTATTTCCTGCTTGCTTCAGCTGCCAGTAGCCCAAACTTTAGTATTAAGGGCGTTGGCAAAATGTTTGCTCAGCCGAACCAGCGTAAATAAAGAGCATGCTATACAAGGCCATCAAGTCATCACAGGTCAAATGAGAGATTTGACAGACTGACTGTAATCTCTAGAACGTATACTGGATGAAGACGTGTGTTTTAGGAAAGTGCTGCCTTTAAAATGCTCCCTTACATATTTTCTTGCTGTATTCTGTCTCCCATTGATTCGATCTACACAACAGATTGAAGATGGATGGTGGATGGGGCTGAAAAATAACAGAGTGGGAGCATTTCCTTCCAATTTTGTCAAAGAAATTTTTGTTTCACCTAAAGGTTGGTAAAGCCAAAACTTCTGGGTACTTTTTTGTTCCCTTTTCTGTACATGTAATCTAAACGTTTAAACATAAAAAAACCCCTTATTATCGGTGACACTCTTTTTACAGAGCATGAGGGGAAGACCAGACCCAAGCTCACGGAGGCGGTCTTCAATAAGGAGGTACATAACGCAGAAATAACTTTTCTGAAATGCATGGATTGCTCACCTTTGACTAACGTACTTTGTTTTTGTCTTCATAAAGCCTCAACGGGCAAGTGTGAGGAACAAAACAAGAAATGGTAAGCTGACATGTTCTTTAAAGTCCTAAGCTGCTAGAAAGCATTTGCTCGTTCTTAAACTGTTTGCACAATCATGGATTGAACGCTAAGATGATACCCTGACTTTAGACACTGTGTCTATTTTTAAAAAGCACTCAAAAGCAATTAGACAGGTCTATTTATATCCAGACACACCGTAAACATGTGAGTGTGAAGTGGTAAATCCTGTACTTTTACCTGGTTTATGGGAGGGGTCAAAAGCAAATACTGAGGCTGGATTAATCTTTGCACAGAGTTACGTCAGTGGAAGATCCTTCAGGGATCAAGTTTTACAACATTTATCTCCAGTATCTTACAAGCTCTTTCCGGTTATTCTTTGTGTTGGCAACGTGAAGACTGTACACAAGGGTGATAAGAGAAGTCATCACTGCTGAAGCCTCTAATTCTCGTCATACGTGTGCTATAAAACTCAGTTTCTATGTTCTATCTTATGCTACGTCTCCTCAGTGGCGGAGTGTTGCCAAGTCATGTTTGACTACAAGGCCAAAGCGGAGGATGAGCTGGATCTGAAAAAAGGAGACACTGTTGTGATACTGAGAAAGGTTTGAGCCCACTGTGTTGTTATTTTCCAACATTGCTTCAAACACGTCGTCCCATTATGTCATGCTTTTAAAACAGACCCATAAGACTCACCCTGCGGGTTCAATTTTGCTTCTTACAAGGCAGCTGCAGGTGTATCACATTGTTCATCCGGCCAAACCGGTTGTGTCGCTCTCAAGGAGATCATGTGACACAGCGCACAAAATGACAAACATTTGTTTTAATGAATGAAATCATGTGGAAGCATAGAAAAGATTTGAGACACCTCATATGATAACTTGATGATAAATAACCATGCCTTGCTTGACCGTTCGGTAACCTCTGTGCAGCAATTTCACGTCCCAAAGGGCATCCCCATGTTTGAGCGTATGATGTGACTCTTTAATCTCCATGTGAAGGAAACAGAAGATGAAGGCTGGTGGGAGGGAGAGCTAAACGGACGTTGTGGCTTCTTTCCGGATAACTTTGTCATGCTGATACCACCAATGGACAGTCTGCAAGTGAGTGGACTTAAATACAGTACCGGGGATATTCTTGTTAGACTGAACCATCAAGAACTGACAACCGCGTTGTTCTGCGATGAAGTTACGGACGTGCTTCAGAGTAATTCTTTTCTGCCGTACTTGTTTTATTGTTTTGAAATTGTTCAGAATGGCTGGCTGCCATTTGTCTTACTTTAGCAGCCTGTGTACAGTGAGTCAGGGTTGTCTTCAACATCCTCTGTTTTGGAGTTACTCACTGAAAATTCCCTTAGTGGAAAGAGTGTGTAAAATAGAGATGCCTTTAATTCACAAGGGGACGTACTTGCCAACCTGTTTGAGTTTTCCGTTTCTCCTCCTCTAGTCTGGGACTACAAGCAAACCGCCTGCACGCAACGTCGACAAGACGCCCTCAGGTAAGACAGCAGAGTGTATGTTGCGTTGATCAAACACAGCGGCTGAAGAACAGACACTGTTCGACAGAGTGGGGATTTAACATGCTGTAGAGGTCCTCTGGTGACTCATGACTTCTGGCTGCAGTGGTGTTTAGCCTGGCACAGTGCTTATAGTCTGGACTGTAACAGACTTCTCTTTTAGCAGATGGAGAAATTGGCAGAAAACTTGGTTGGGTTCAGTGTTTGGTATAAAGGCAGCCAAAATGGTCCACTGATCAATGTCATTATTTCAATGAAGCAGTTTGAAGCCCTTTCAGTATGGTTTTCCATATTAATTCACTGCATTAGTTAATCATGCTTCTGTTTCTTCCATTTCAATCTACTCAAAGGTGGAGTACATTACTCATGTACTGTGCATTAAGTACAATTTTGATAATTAGTTCCATTTTATGCTACTTTATGCTTCAAATCCACGGCAATTTGCAACCAAGTATTTTTTTTTTACTGTATTTATCTGACAGCTTTAGTTAATTTGCAGATTCAAATTATCAACACAAAACATGATCAACTAATAAATTATTATGTAAACATATAGATTAATCTACCCATCAGTACACAATGTAGTTACAGTTAGCCCCACCTCTGCACATCAATGCATCTATAGTTGTAATCAAGGGTTGATTCTGAAATGGGCCAATCTGCATAATGAGTGCTTTTACTCTTTGGTACTTTGGACATATTCTAATGCTAATACTTCTGTACTTTAACTTAAGTAAAAGTTTTAATGGAATTTTATTTGTAATTGAGTATCTCTATACTGGGGTATTGCTGTCACTAATGAGGAATATACTGTATTGTCACAACAGTTTACCAGTGTGAAGAGTATTTTCACTCAATGTGCAGATAATCCAGAAGAGTTATGCCAACACGCTCCTGGCTCAGTTATTATGACTACAAGTGTTCATCGTGTCACCATGTCATGAAGGTTAGACAGGCATTGTTTAAACAAGTTTGACAACTTTGAAAATCCCTGTTGTATTTCCTTTAAGGGAAATGAATCACAAAAACAAACACAAATCTTGTCATACTGTGTGATACCCGACACCCGGCAAACAAACAATTTGAACTTTTGGCTCATTTGCATGTGCTGCTGTATATTTTTAGGTTTGTAACCAACTTTGAATCAAGTGAATGATATTTCTGACTTGCAGGTTTTCCTTGTAAAAATTTCAAATGACTTTCAAATTTTCTAAAGTGTTGCTGTCATTGTTAATGTATTCTCACAGTCATTGCAGCCCAAATTTTACTTTTTAAGTTTGGTCATTAAAAAAAGAGCAAGCAAAGTTTAACTTTGAAACAAGAAGTTGTAGAAAATCTGCGAGGCACACTGAGCAGGATGTGGTTTGTTGTCTCGCTTCAGCGGAGGAGTCCCGTCTCTGCTGCAAGGTGCAAATTTAGCAATTTTTTTTTTTTTTTTCTTACCAACAAAACAGCAAAAATGTCAACTTTAGACCTCAAACTCCTGGTTGGAAATCCAAAATGCATTCTCATCGAAACATATGTGGTTACACATGCACATGTTCCATACAAAGTGCTCAGCTATTCAAATATGTCACCTGATCTAACTGGATATCAGCACAGATACATAATTTGTATATGCACCACATTACACTCTTTACAGCACTTTTTTCCACAGTATCACTGACAAGAATTTCACAGGAAGTCTCACACTCAGATGGGGGATGGTTAGATTGGTCATGTGACACAGTTCAGGAGTCTTGGAGGAAACAAGGGGGTGGGGGGACGGAGGAGAGCTCTGTCACAGAGATTTTCACAACCAGCACAAGAAGCAGCACTTGAGCTACTACTGCTGTGTGGATGGTTTGCTTGACAGGGAATGTTGCACAATGCTTTGAACACTCAAGGTAGGCTTCCTGTGTTCTCAATCGGTCCGTTATGCATCTCTGAGTATTCAGCATTATGCAAAGTACTATGCTTGTTTTTAAGGGCTATGCATTAGAGCAGTTTTACTTCTTACATTTGTGCTTATTTGTTATGTAGCTGGGCTGTAACCAGGTTCTTCAACCTCTTGTGTTTGAAATGAGCACTTGACTTGCATGGCAAATAGGAGCTTCTCTCAAATTATCTTCAGTTCACTGAGGCTCCCTAATTCAAGCATCCAGTCTCTCATCAGTCTCCAAAGCAAAGTCCTCTTAGGGGCTGTATTTTTTCTATGAGCTGAGCCAGAGTGACTATCCCTGAGGAACTTGTTGAGACCCTTGGGAACTGTTACTGGAGTGCTATTGGATACAGCTGTGACCTGGTCTGCTCCAGCGATGTGCACAACCTTTTCTTCCCATGCAACTGCTCATAAACTAGATAACAGTTTAATTAAAAGACCAGTAGAATTTCTTCTCCACCATATTTAGCCATAATGCTTTAAACCCACAGCTTTGCACAGGCAGTGTTATAGTTCTAAGTGCTCTCAATGAAAACAATAATTAACACAGAGCGGATAGACTGTATCAGTACATTTACTACAGGAGAGGCCACACCTGCATGAAGTATGAACGCTAACTTTTATTTATCAAAGGCAGATCTGCTGAGCATGCACGCTCCATTTAGCAACGGCCTGCTCTATATTCATACTGTTAAATACAATAACACCCGGGAAAAACCCTGCAGTTTGAGAGCACCTTCAATGTAGCTGCTTAGGGAAACCTTTTTACGATGGCAATGGACCCGAAGTGACAATATTTGCCACCCCAAAGCAGCATGTCAGCATGTAATTTTGCAATTTTATAATTAGTTTAATTTTACCATCTAAAATACAGCCGTTTTACTTCCATATCAAATGCAACTTTGTGGTAATGGTTCTTCCATTGCAACTTTTTCAGTGACGACAGAGGCCTCAGCGATGGAGAGAGGTGGTCCAGCAAAGACAAAAGGTATAAATGGCAGTGGCTTTTACCAAAACATTATCGTGACACCGTCATCTCAAAGATCAATAATGATGACGAGTAAAGTGATGAATTTGCTTTACAGATGAAAAAACAGAGGTTAAGGACCTGAGAAGCAATCCTCCAACCAAAGTCAAGCTGCCGTGCATCAAGCCTAGCCCGCCTCCAGTCAAAGACAAACCCAGCAAGATTTTACCCAAGTGAGTGATGCCAAAACATCTCCGATGTTGTGTCCCACAACTTATCTCATGCAAAACCACTAAAGCTTTACTGGAGAATATGTCTTGGAACTGAGAGGCATGAATAGTGCTTCATTTGCAACCTTTCTAAAGCAAAAGGCCTTTAGGAAATGTCAGGAACACTTTCTCCTCCTTGGTCTGGCACTGGGAGCAGCGCTTTTAGATGTTAAAGGTTTTGGTAGCTGCCACCGGTTGCCATGGCGTCCTTAAAGAAGAATGCCAGGATGCCGACCTTTAGCGGCTCAGTGGAAACTCTGGGATGAGTCAGATAGGGCCTAAACAGACGAGAGCAGCCCATTTCCTGTTTCCTGAGCAAAACACACACACACACACACACACACACACACACACACACACACACACACACACACACACACACACACACACACACACACACACACACACACACACACACACACACACACACACACACACACACAACCAAGAAAACAAAAAGGGCCCTGTCAAGAGGGGGCTGCCAATGGAGAACAAGCTTTTTCTGAAAATTATTTCCAAGCAAATACGTTTGGGAAGGGATATCATTCCAGCTTCCTTAAGAATCCCTCCGAATTTTTAAAAAGATCAATCTTGGAGGCCTTTACTTCAAGGCTGATCATCTCTAGACCTCATATCAGATGTAACAATACACAAAAGGTGACTGAAGTTGAGTTGTGACAGTGAAGATGTGTATCGTTGTATATGAGCTGTGAAAGTGAAACGTGCAAGGACAAAATAAGACATACTCAGAGACTTCATGACTGCAGCTGCCATGCTCTGCACCTGCACTTACCAACAAAACTGGAAACCACATTCAGTGTTTTTTTTTTTTTTCCTGTTCGAGAATGTGAACTACAGCCTGTGCAGCACATTTTTCTTTCTCCAAAGATGTTATGAGGAAATTTTTGGGAGACTCTGATTCATTTCCCCTCTTATGTTCCCAACTTTCCAGTTACTTCAATCAGTCGTGACATAAATTGAAATCTAATAAAATGCCACTCTTATTTTCAGTAGAACCAATGGAGATGTGGCTCCTGTTTCACCACAACAACCGGAGGAGAGAGAGGCCGATCATTTTGATGGAGTGGACGTTCAGACTGAAAAGCTGAGTCATCCTACAGCAAACAGAGCCAAACCCCCACAGAGGAGACCACCATCAGGCCTGGCTGCAGCAGTCCAAGTTAGTGACGCACTCATATTGTTTTATGTTTTTATCTCAACTTTTGCTCTGCTTGAAGTACGAAGTGAGGTGTAACACAATGAATGCTTAAAGCAACTGTGGCTGGAGCCGCTAACAACCTGTCAAACCACATGGGTAACGCTAACCACCATTCCGCAGATGACCTTTGCTGCTTGTGATTACCACAGCAACAATGAGGCAACTCCCTGCTTTATCTTGTGCATACTTGGCAGGGAAAAGTACTTACATTTTTCTCATACAGCGAAGAGAGAAAATGGAACTGAACACATTTAGTGGTGCTTTCTGCAGTCAGTGACATATTTCCACAGCAACGTTATTTTCAGCACAACTTGTAATTCAGTAACACAAATGTTTTCTATGCTAAAAGTGATAAATATTAGAGAGAAGGCGTTTCTAGGCTCTGCAACTACAAAGGATCAGCAGTTACACAACAGAAATCATCATCATCAGAGAGGAAGAGATAAGAGTTTCTGCACTCTCAATAGATCAGAATGCAATGAAGCCACAAGATGTGTTGGAGCAAGAGAAAAGCCTGAATGATATATGAGGCTCTCACATGCCCACTTTACACTGACAAGTTCTGGCCTGATCTCCAGGGATTATCAAAGGGAAAGCAGATGAATGGATTCATTCTTTAAAGTAACCTTCTATGGTTTCTACATGCTGCCTGAAAGACAAGTGGAAAATTGGAATAATTAAGGAATGACAGTTGTTGCGGCAGGTTGTGAGAAATGATTATTAGCAATGTTTGGCATTAAGGCGCGGCTTATGCTTATGCTCCTTTGCAGGCTCAGAGTTCCACTGACGAGGCAGAACCAGAACTATCGCCGAAAAAGTTCCAGACAGAAAAATTATCTGGCTTGCAAAAGGTTTGTGATGCTGCTTCAGTAAAGAACCAATATATAAGATAGTTTACATTTCAATTGTGTGAATCAGTACTTCAGCATGAAGCCGGTGCAGTTTGTACAAGGTCATGCAAAGCCACCTTATTCACTGCAGAGTACAGAGAACCTCCTGCCATCACCTGCTGTGCCTGATCATCGACCCAAGACGCCACCTCCGTTTCGACCACCACCACCCAAAGTAGTCGTGGATGGCAAAACTGTGACCCACAAAGAGGAACCAACTGTGGAAAGCCTGCAGGCTGACATCAAAGAGCTGAGGATGGCTCTGGAGCTGCTACAGACGCGACACGAGTGAGTACTTTACATTTATAATGTTTAAAACCTGAGAGGCGTTTAAAAGACAAGTAAAGCTACTGCATTGTTTAAAGAGGGACTTCACTCAAATTCCCTGATGGAGAGGGCGTAGACGAACCCTCTTATCCCAAATTTCCCAGATTTCTGGCGTTGTTTGTGAACACTAACACACACAGGAAGTGACTAATCAAAACCTCAGAGAGCAATACACACTGTGTACTAAACATAAGCACTCCATCCAGAGAAAAAAAACTAAACGTGAGATCTTTTGCATCTCATCCTTTTGATTTGCTTTTAATATCAAACATCACAGAATCTTGGCTACTAAATGCGAGCCGTGCTGAGTGCAGTTGACACATGATTTCCTGGTCACTGAACTTCTCAAGCCTTCTTGTCTTGGCATCGCAACCACTCTCCTTAGTTTTGTTGCACCTGTTAACGGGTTCAGCCTGTAATCATTCTTATTGGTCAATAGAGTTTTGTGATATCATGTAGTTCCCGGTATGGCTCCGCCCTGCTTTAACGTGGCAAGAGGTTCAATCAGTTGCTATGATCACATCTTGGGCACCCACAGCAGGCTGTAAAGGCACTGACATAATAAAGTGTGAACAAAGCTATTTGTCATGTTGTAGGTGTGCCACAGTTTTCCCATTCTGGACATATATTGTAATTTTATTTTGATGGGAAAAAAAAGGTGTTCCTAGCCTCCTCTTCCTGTCTTGATTGAAATGCACTTGTGAAGTGCACCATCTCTTACTGTATGTTGTCTTTTATATGGTAATATCTGGAACAATCAGACCCTTAAAATGGTAGCATTTAATTTTGTGGCTGATCACAGATTTTGGAGACATTTTCCTAGTATCAACCACTGTTTAAATTATGTTTTGAAAAGTTATATCTAAGATAATCTCAAATTTTTCACAATATTGCCAGAATCCATTTTATTTGTGATCTGACACCCATGATGACCATGAAGTGTACTGTGCCAGATTTACAGTTTTGAATTTAAACCTGCAATAACAGACTTGTTTGGCCACTTGGGGGCAGTAGAGACAAGTTGCAAACACAAGACATCCAGCAGTTATGGAACAATATTATTGTTCATTTGGAGCCGCCAGTCCAATTTTGAGACTTATTTAACTCCATCTTTGGTCAAATCTCAAGGGAAAAAAATCTAGCTTTTTAGCTGCTAAATGTTCCAATATGTTTAGAAGTTGACAGTGTTGTGTTTAGCAGGTAGTGTACAGAGATTTTTTAGAGCATTTTCACTGAAAACAGCTGTCTCTTGTAGGGAAAAGCTACGCTATGACAGTGGTGAGAGTTTAACAAAAGAGTTGAGCTGCAGTCTCACGTCTAAACAATGAGCTGAAATTCACAGCTTCATAAAGCCGAGTGGAGCTGCAGATTCAGGTGATAATTCTCTTTAGGTTCATCACTATGAGCGACCCCTTTCACATGTTACATCATTTGATACATCGTTATTATAAAACGATCAACTATAGCCATCTTGAAGACATGTTAACTGCCAAACCTTGAATCCTAACAGGGCAATTTCACAATGTATTTTTCACTACTGGTGCTTAATTAAATTTGACTTTGGCTTGTAGTGTGCATCTTGACCTATTTAGACATCTGCAAACTCCTCTTTTTGTTTCCGTCTCTTTTGATCAGGCGAGACATGCAGGAAGTGAAAGAAGAACTGAGGGAGGAGAGAAACAAACGAATGGCACTGCAGGTCAGTGATGCATGCTTTGAGTTTTGCATTCATTCGTACTTTGAGCCTGCCGCATACTGCCACAGGAAAGAATGCAGAAGTTGTGGTTCTCAAGATTATGACTTTGGCATAATTGATTGTTTAAAAAATGTCTTTCCCATCCAGGAGGAAGTGTACAGTTTGAAGATGAAGCATTAATCCCAACACAGACTGTGACTGGACTCCCTGTCTGACGCTGTACCATGCAGGCTCTCGTACTGCAAATTTAAACAGGATGAACATTTGTCTGACATGGAACGGGGATGGAGAAGACAAGAGAGCTCTCCCACTGCGGACACACAAGCGAGGGCTAAAGCAGAAAGCATAGTTGGACATAGGATCAAGCCAATCCTGCACTGGTCTGGAGAAATTTGACCCTTCAAAAGACCTTTTAATGAAGTACTGTTAAAATATTTACATAATTGAATGCTGGAAATCATAAATAGTGGTCCTAAGTGGGTTATGCTTTGTTGCAAATTAATGTTTTACACTGTTCTGGTTCAACTGTCACCTTCTATTGTGTTTATCATAGGATTTACTGTACTTTTAACATTTACAACTGATGCCTGGGCAGGACATGTAATATATGCAGCTGTACATAGGAGGAAATACTGTGATGTCTTTTGCAAAGGGATAAAATATCATTTTAAGTCATCCAAAGGGGCATTGTTACCTGAATGTTAATACAAGAAATAATGCTGTCAAAAACATGGGCTGTCATGCAGGTGTTTTTTTTTCACCAGAGTGTAATGCTGCATCACACCACTGGGGGGTGCTGTAAGACAACTCCACATAAAGAGAGGTGTCCAACTTTTCAGTGAATGCAGGAATGGTGGAAGTGACCTAGCGCCAGTGACCGCATGTTAGAAAATGCAAAACAATTTATTCAGAAGAATAAATGTTAACGAATAGTGATTTTATGAAAGAAAATCTCTGAAGAAATGCTTTTTATAATGCTTCAGGAGTCACACAGAGTTTGTGGTCAACTGCATTTTTGCTGTTAAGAGGAAAAAGTCATCCTGTGTCACTCAGAGAAAAACTGACTCACTCTGAAAACTCTGCACACAGTGAGTCATCGCGATGGATGTAGAGAGCGGGGGCAGAATCAGTGAGAAATTCTTTGCACCCACCATAGGGAGAGCTTTTACTCTTGACCATAATGTGGACCACGCCGTCATCAGAGTAAAGCGTATAGATCTGGTTTTGGCTCCGAAAGGTGGCAGCGGCGGCAGTGGTGGTGTGCTTCTGTCTAAGCCTACTAGTGTTGCCCACTTCAGAGCACATCTGGACAACATCTGGAGCTCATCAGGGAGCGGGTGCTTCTGAAACTGCCATGGGAACATACTATTTTTAAAAACTGAATAATGGTCATTAAGGGCACATTCCCTGATGGACAAGGGTGAAATAAATGAAACTAAACAAACACAGGATCAGCTGATAACGAGACTTTTCTGAATTTTTGAAAGATAAGAAAATAAATTCCATGCCAAGTGAAGATTTTACTTTTTTACTGTGGGAAGTCTAAAATATTCAATAATGTCAGTGATGACAGGTGCTGTTTACTCTACAGACACTCCTGTGATGATGGTAATGCACAGCTTGTATGAATATTTGAGTCATTAGGAAGAAATATAGTACTGTAGGTCTGTAGGACAACAATAGCACAGTGCAGTGCAGCCAAACAGAGGAGCGATTTAAGACAAGTAACATGGAACTGTGGGGACTACTGAAAACTGAGTGTTGAAAACTGAAGCAGTTTGGAGCTCAGAGGTCAAATACCGAGAGAAAAAAAAACCCCTCTGAGTTAAAATTAGAAATAGAGAAAGAGGAGCTAAACTGGCAAAGAACAGCTCCCCTCTGTCAAAGGAAGGAACAGAAACAAATCGTATGCAAAGTGGCAATTAATGTGCCACATATTAAAAATGCTGTTTTAATATGAAGCCTTTTACTGTGAAGAATCAAAGCCAGTCCCAAAGCACTGCTTACCCTTAGATTTATACTGTTTGTGCAGTTTTAGATGCAAAAATGTTTCTAATTTGGCCATTACAGTAAAATGTGATTAATTGAACTTAGCATCATGAGTGTAGCTATAGATGTCATTATCTGTAGAGGCTGGTTTCGGGTAGGACTACAAAACACAGTGTGCACTATGTTTGTCTTTGTAGAGATCTTTCCCACGCCATGTTGTGGTTCAGATTCATGGCTTTGCCTAACTGGATTTCCCTCATGTTAATTTTACTGACGTATTGTTTCATAGCTGCATAATTACCATGAAGCTAAAATATGTTGCTTCTAATTACATGTGATTACATCGTATAAAACGAAAACGAAGCTATTCAAAATACTGAATTGTGGGTCTAGTAAAACATATTTGGGGTCTTATGATTTTGAGGTAGACGCCATTCACAAGAGGTTTATACAGATATAATTACACAGCTGCTTCAAGGAGTCTACACCATCAACGCCACTGATTTCTGAAAGCCTGCAACCACATGAGAGGCTTTTCCAAGACCTCAACAGAGAAGACTTCAGTGTGGGCTCCATCTAAAAACAGAGCAGGGCCCAAGGCAAACCTGGAGCCTGTCTGCTCGTCCAGCACAGTTTGTACTCCAACGGAAGTCCTTGGCCTTCCTCCATGTCCAACCAAGACCTTCCCCCAAGCAACGCTACACCAGCTTCACAGCATGGAAGTAAGACTAAAGTTTCCTGCTCCAACAGAAAGAATGTGGACACACGCAATACACAAATGATTATTTTGTGTATTTTCCCTTTTGTATGGCTTTAGTGATGTGCCAAGAATTCATACATGACAGATAACTTGTAAATCACCAAACCACTAAAGATTGGCTTGTGCTGATGTCCGCTACAAAGATTCGTCGAGTGTGGGCAGTTCATCAACGTTCTGCAAGTGTTCATTGGCAGCCAAGCAATATTTCAGTCATGTGGAACAGATTTATTAAGTGAATACAGAGTCGATATTGACCATCTCAGCTCGTCACTCGCTGCGAGGATGCACCCAAGCCATAACAGCAGATTTTTGGGAGTGACATCAATACACTCCCCCCAAAAACCACATTAGAGAGCCTGACACCAGCTATTATGTGGAATCTACTATATGTGGGCTATCCAGTCCCTTGCAGATCACCACAGACAATGAAAGGAGTATACTGTCTAGCCATTCCTAAGCAAAGCACCTCCGATCTGGGAATATCTGACAACAATTTAGCAAACTGAGATGGTTCTTCTTATGAAATGATATGTCGCAGTGATGACAGCAGATTACCACCACCCAGATGAAACATTTTTCTAACTAAGACAAATATGAAGTGTCAGAAGAAAATATGAAAATGACCTAACATGACAAAAGCCCTGCTGTGTTTGAAGCCAATATTACAGTGAAACAATAATGTAAATAGGCTGTTAGAGGGACAACACTCATTTTTACATGCCAGAAGCCAGTGAACAAGCCAGAAAGCCCCCTCAAAGCAATGTCAACAACACAGAAGGAAACATGCCACAGAACCAATGAAGCCCCTATCAAAAGCATCAAAGCAACATAAAGCACATCAAACAACTGAGAGGGAAAATGAATGCAATCCAATGCACATACTGCACACACACACACACACACACACACACACACACACACACACACACACACACACACACACACACACACACACACACACACACACACACACACACACACACACACACACACACACACACACACACACACACTGTAATTATCAACAGCATCAGAGCAACAATTGGCCATCAGCGTATATGAAAAGCACGAGAGCAGAAAATAACAAACAACAGAATTCAGCAGCATAAGCAAAGAAATTAGCAGCCGGCATACACAGCATTAACAGTATAAGAGCAAATTCAGCCAGCAGCAAATATCAACAGCATTAGAGCAGAAGTAAGCAGTGAGCAGACTCGAAGACATGCCAAAGAGAGAGCAGGACCAAAAGACAGACAATTTAACTCGGCCTGAAGTTTAGAGCCATGCTAGCAGCGCACCCCCAGATGTTGTTATGTCCACAATCCAAAGATGTTCAGTTTATTGTCATAGACGAGTGGAAAAAAGAGGAAATTCTTCACATTTAGGAGGCTGGGATCAGAGAATGTACTCAAACTCATTATCTATTACCAAAACAGTTGCTGATTAATTTGATAGTTGACAACTAATCAATGAAGCATTGCAGCTCTGATATTAGTCAATACACTCAAAGTACAGCTATGGCTGATGGGAACAGCATTAGTTTTGCAGCTGAATTATTTAATACGTGTGTATAACAGTGTTTGATGTTTTGGTATCAGGCTATTTAAGTTTAAGTTTTCATGCCAAACATAATGAAAACTTATGGTGCCCTAGAAATTATAAGGTTAAGTATAATTTCAATTAATCATTTAAGTGATATATGTGCACACAACCAATCACACATCAAAACAAAGCTAAATTTGGATGAATTATAAAAGCCATAAGTGGCACTAAATTAAGAGCTGTTTGGGAGCCCAAAAGAGCCAACGACATGCCAAATAGTGATTGTCTGCCAAAAGCTGGTTCTATTGCCCATTTCAGACATCTACAGCTGCTTTTATCTGGATCAAACAGTCCTGACTTGCAAATATACAGACATTTATGTCTGTGGTATGTTTTTGTGAAACTTGAATGTTTGTTGTGGTCGTATAATTCCAATACTGGCCATACTTGAAGTTTACAGCATAATCAGGTATGACACTTTCGGGATTAGGCAATACTGCACTTATTGTCTGCAATGTTTAACATGCATGTTACATACTTGGGCCTCTATTTGGTAACTAGACTGCATTTAACATGATTTATGGATGGGCTGTGTGTAAAATAAAGAGATCTCTTGCAATTATCCTTATGGCTCTGCATTAATTCAGGTGCATTATTTTACCTGGTTGGATCTTACCCATTTTTTTTTTAATCTTTAAAACTGATGGCAATAGGTTTTGGCTGAAGATCACTTTTTGGCATTCCTATCAGTATTTCGCTCAAAACCAAAAATGCCAACCTGATGGTGGGGCAGGAGATGCCAGTTTATGCCAATCTCTCTAATAGCTGAAATGTTTCATATTGGGTGGATTGACTAAACGATCTGTGTAGAGCTTGCTACTAGCATGGCTAAAAACATTTACAAGCACATAAAAAGCCCCTTAACACAGCTAAAACATCCTTCACAACAATTGGCTGCTAGCACTTAGCTTGGTGAGGGGAACTAGAGAAGCGTTGCTGCTAGCATGGCTACAAACATTTGCTAGCATTTAAAAGAGGAACTTAACACAGCTAAAACATCTTTCACAGCGATTGGCAGCTAGCACTTAGCTTGGTGAGAGGAACTAGAGAGGTGCTGCTGCTAGCTAGGCTACAAACATTTAGTACCACTAAAAAGAGCGACTTAAACAGAGCAAAAACATCTTTGACAACAATTAGCAGCTAGCACTTAGCTTGGACGGGAAGAAGAGAGGCGCTGCGTTCTGGTTGTCAGGGAAACTCAGCCTTCCGGGTTGAAGTGGTATATGTGGTGAGATGATAGAATCAACCAAATGGCGGCGACGAAAATGCGCATTAATATTCCGTAAAACCGTCATTAAATAATGTTGGACAAAGCAGCAACTTTCTTAAGGAAATACTAGAGCAGTAGACGCAGCAAACTAGTGAACAGGTGTGGAGTTTAAATGGACCGCCTTTCCATGAAAGGTGCGCTTGATATAAGTTACAGCGTATCCCGAGTTGTCTACCTGAACTGAGGGTTTTTCCCCTTTAAAGAGGACAGGAAATTAATTTCATTCTAAGTCATTACACTCTTATCAGAACATCTTCTTTTTACAACTTCTTTTTTCTTTTTACAGCTAATGTCTGGCTCCCCCAGAGACTTTTGTTTTGCCAGACATTTTTATAAGGAAACTGTAACAGGAGACATTGTGCAGAAATAAGAAATGACAAAGAATGACCTTTCCAGAGTGTTATTAGCAAGTTGAGGCCCTCGCTCTCTATCTTGATTAGAAATCCATAGCCCACAGGTACGCAGACAATGAGCTTTGTTGTATGTTTGTCTGACATCTGAGCATTGTGAAGAAAAACAATAGTAAATTATTTCGGTTTAATACTTTAATTCTTTCATTTCCTTTGACACTCATAAATTAAAGACACCAATTTTAATTGTCTTTACATTATACTGTAAGTGTAATCTGACCCCCCCATCCCCTCAAATTGATTGATATGTGCTTGTTTAAACCATATAATTTCCATTAACAGTACTCATGAGAGTCTGTTTCCAAGAGCTGTTGAGATTTCCCCATAAACTCACCAGTTTTTGTCCTTGCTGCAAATATTCTTCATTGCAACATACAGTACATACATTGTCTTTACAGATGCTTTCATCTTTCACTTATTACATACATTAGCCTAGTGTTTGTGTGCATTTCTGTCATTAAGCGCCAAACATTTTAATAGACCGATTACTTCAAGCGTCCATCAGTTCCCACATTCATACTACATCTTTTCCACATGGTTTAATCAGTCTTTAAGACACCTTTGGGTTTAGATTCATAACATTGCTACAAAGGAAGTGCAATATCCCATAGTTCAGCTCTGTCAGAGCCAAGTATTGACATATCAATGTGTCACATCACTGCTGTCCTGTAGCCATGATGTTGCATTAAGTCTAACACTCTCAAGTCTCACAGGCTTCCAGGACATCGGGCCCAGCCAAAGGTCTCTGTCAGAGCTAACAGTGTTTCCCTTGAAGCCTCTTAGTAGTAATGCACTCTTCCAATTGTCCCTGTTCCTGTCCCCAGGATATCAGGCTGGCCGTTCCTCCAGATCTCACGTATGATTCGTTCCCTCTCCTCCAGTCGCTGTGCCCGCTCCAGCTCCTCAGCGGAAGTAAATACGTTTACGCTCAGTGTCCCATCTGATGGGCTGATATGATTACCGACAGGGATTTCTGTGCTGGGCAAAGGGACAGGTGCCTCTACATCCTCCCCGTCTTCATCTTCATCATCCTCACTCTCCTCGTCGTCCTCGCTGATGTCCTTTAAGTGTTTTTTCTCAGGCGTGGACGGAGCAATGTTGGTCCGCGGCTTGCAGGAGATGCGGATGACGAGGAGGCAGAGCGTCAGCACCAGGCCGAAACACACCCCGAGCACAAAGTACAGGCCGAAGCTCTCTGGGTTCGCTGAGGAGAGAACAAAAAAGATCATAAGATGTTGTTGCTTGATCTTTTTGGATAGAAATCACAGATACAGGTGGATGTAGGTATTGTGTTGGGCTGCGGTGTGTCTTACCTTTGATGTGTGCATATGCAGCTATGCTGTTGCTCAGGAGGTCCATTTCTTTTTTCTTCACATCCATGGTGATTTTGACTTTGCTTTACTCACACCTGAAAAACAACAAACACATAAAATTTGTTTTTGGTGTACACTACAGGAAGAGACCATGTTAACGCTCTTTTAGATGCTGAAAGTTAGTTTCCCAAGCGCACTTCTTCCAGTGTCAAGTCCTGTGTGGCGCCTGGATGTTAAACCCACTGACCACGGTACTTTTTCATTTGCCTTCGGGTGGGTGGGATGAGGCCTCCAAGTGTCAAACAAAAGCTCCTCTGTGTCCTCCTAAAGTGCTGGCTTCAACTGGGATCATCATAACGCATTTGGCACATGGAACTCTGCCTCTGCCGCTCTCTCTGAACCATGACAGCCCTCTATTAAAGAGGTCAAGTGTCAATTTTCCAACTAGCCACCAAGAACTCCTTCCTGCCTGATGGGAATCCCAGATCAATTTGTGAAGTTCAGACTGAAAGGCCACTGTGTTGTTGACCTATTTGTATTGTTTGGATGTTGTGTCCCTGAAAACTGTCTTTCCTCCCTGTTTCCTGTTGATCTGAGCAGCTCTATTGTGTTTTTAACCATCAATGCAACAGTCCCGATTCCGAACCCTCCCAGGGAAGTCTTTCCTTAAGTAAAACCAGTGGAGCTGTGCACCAGATGAGATGCAAGAACAGTTCAAGTTCATTCTCCTTAGCAGTCTGTTTTTTGTTTTCAGCAATTATCTATATCCCGTCCTCTGTGTTACCCTCATGCTACCTCCTCACTCAGTAGCTTTCAAAGAAACAAGCCTGTTGCTCATCTGAAAAAAATAAAAAAGAAATTGCCTTCATGGAATACCGAACCATGCAGGGTCGTGTCTTTTCTGCATTTCCTCCTTCAACCTTCCCCAGCTCCCCTCTTCTACCTCCACCCTGCGGCTCTTTCCTGCTGACTCTGGCTTTTTTCCTTCACTTTGTGAACAATTTCCACCTCCCCGGCTTGATGACATCATGGTGTTGCACCATGAGACACATTAAAGTGTTGATGGCAACAGAGGAGAGAGCAGTTCAAAATAAAAGGAGGAGCCTTTAATCCATCCAACTAGTGTTAGCACTCCCCTGTAACATGTGCTTTGTGTTGTGGCTGGCGGTGGAAAACAAACACTCTGTTCATGTGAAATGATGACGAACTCCGAAGCGCTCCACTCTAACCTGTGCGCACTGCTCTAAGTCAAACCACATGTCCCTCTGCCTACACATGGCTCATATGGATGTCCTCAAATTGCACAACCCACATGTTTGTGTTTGCATTTACTTCTAAATTGTAGCTGCCGATAACCTCAGAGCCTGATTTCTATCACGATGTGAATACCTTGCTGATTTATGCAGCATTTGAGCTTATTTGTTTTCAATAAAATTCAAGCATAAAACCACACATGTGTAAACCATATGTAATGTGGCCTGCTAATAAACTTTCAAACACAGCAAACATTCTCCTGTAAAAGCAGAAGTAAACAGAGAGAGGAGTTCAGATAAAGCAGAAAACTTACCAAAAAGAAACTTTAGCACACGTCTTCAGTCCCAGCTCATAGTGAAAAGAGATTTTGGAGAATGGATGCAAAGTGATCACGCTCCCCTCTCTTTCTCTCCTGTGCTGTTGGATCAGGGCCTGTGATCTTTGGTCCTCAGGCTAAACAGACAAGAGCAAACACACACACACACATACAGACGTCAAGCTACATTAGATCCAAACTCACTGAGGCGTCTGCAATGCAAACAACGGCAGTCCTATTGCAGGATCCAGCCAGAGACTAGAGGCAGGCTTTTCATTTTTCAGTGGTTTCAACTGTGCTGTCTTGTCCTCACTTGGTATAAGACGCACACAGACTGCAAAAACACAGGTCTGTCCAGGCTGTATGTTGCAGTATGAAAAAGCAAAATGGCAGAAATAAAAATTCATTTTTGCTAAGTAACTGTATACACTTGATAATACAGTAAAAACTGTATTGTTAAAAAGAAGAATGCTTTATTGTCTTATCCTGTTGGTTCTGACTGATGATGTCAAGTGGAATACAAACTTAACAGTGCAATGGGTCCACTCAAAAGCTGAATGTTGTAAAGGGGCAAATACAGACATACTGTACACATAGTCAACCCTGTGTGGGCTTTTGTAAAAGGGGGAAAATGCCTTCTATCAGTGTTCATTGGCTCATGGGCTATGATTTGCTAGAGTCTGTAGCGCTCCACAGAATTTGACAGCTCATATCGTCACAAAGATGACTTAAGGCGTTTTTGCACAAGGCTTTTGAAAAGGGGCCTCATGTGATTGAGAAATTACCCCTCATTTCTGTGTTTTCTGTGGCCCATTCACACGGCATAGGCAAAGTCTGAATTTCACAGATACGGCGATTTGTACGATTTGCATGTGACTAATATTACCACATGATGCCTGTGTTTGGTCATTTGATAATTTACAGTGGAAATTAGACTTAACAAATTACAGACATTGCAGACTTGCATGGGATTAAGATCACAGACAAATTCTGCAAATGATACTAATCCAGGGTAAAAAGGGCTTTTAAGCTGTTTGACTTGTCCAAAATATGTACAAATTATAAGTGGAAGAATAAGTGGAAGAAAACATTCAAACACAGTAACAGAATCTGAAGTTTTCCAGCTACAACAAAGTCCCTAGCAACTCAGACCATGACAATCTTTCTAAAATCCAACAACAAGAGCTCCAGGATCACTTTCCTTTACTCAATAAAAGCCCTGTAGCTTGCAGGGGGTTAGTGATTTACATGCCAGGTGGGGGGACTGAGGCCTGTGAAAAGTGCTGCGCTGTGAAGTTTTTAAACTTGCAGCCCTGTTTCAGAAAAAGCTCCTCTGCCAGCTGCAGTTGGTTTAGCAGGGCCTCTGTGCTTTCCAGGGCAGATTTTGATCTTGCTGACTCTTGGCAGATCCTATGTACACTACAGAGCGCCTGACTGAGACAGCACTCGGGGGCTAAGTGACAGAGCGGTCACTATGGCAACAGGCTTTCCAGGCCACCCCCTCGGCCCGCATGGGAGCGAGACGATGGGCCTTTTGTTTCTGCAGCGCACCGTGGGGATGGACCTACGCACTGTCTTCCTGTTGAGCTTCCTTCCTTCCTTTTCAATTATGAACAAGTTCATCTCCTCCCTCCCGCTGAGCCTAATCCCTCAGTGCTAATGGAATCTATTCATCATTATCCACGCAGAGCTGAAGAACATGGCTTCCAGTGAGATATTTTGTTTTTGTCTCAAGGGTAATAAAGCGAACGGCTCGAATGACTGCAGCAGTTCTTCAAGCCAAGGTCAAAGTTAATGATTGGACACCTACAGTAGAGTAACCGGCGTCTTCTCACACTGGAATGCAGCAAACCTGAGCTTCTTCCGGACTCAGGCAACTGTTGCTGGTGGTTAATAACAACTGGAAACCTGTTTAAATCCCATCTAAACACTAATTATCCTGCCCTGTTGTTTTGTTGTGTTTTTGTTTTACCCTATGAAGGAAATTATTAACAGACCTTCTCCTCCACCGCGATGTACCAGCCCATGACTCAGCTTTCAGACATTTTCTCCAAGTGACCCAATTTGCTTTTCAGATTGCAGATGTTGTCCTGCCCTGCAGCCTTCAGAATCAGACCTTAATCATAACAAAGGAGTCATGCATTTGGGATTTGATTTATCATTTTGTCCCATCATGTTTTACTCAAACTTCAGTTGCATTATAAAGTGCCTGGTAAATATTATGAATGAAAACAACAGTCCTTGAATTATGACTCCTGACGTGATCAAATATTGACAATAAACACGTCAGCTCAACTCAAAATAACAATTAGAACTCCTAATGATCGTTATGCACGTACGCAAAAATCAAACAAATAAATCTTTGCACTTCTCACACTCTGCTGAGTGGTGTGAGCATCTGCACCAACTGTTCTGCCATAGAAGTGAGAATATCTCAAGAATCAAGACCCCATATGGTGTTATAATGTGGCAAACCTGCAAAAATGTAAGTTAATTTTATTGCTTTTAATACAAACTTTCCACTGGCTTTCATTATTTAGTTAGAAATAATAGTCATATATCTTGAGTCAATTGCATAAAACCAAACCTGTGCCAGCACGTGTCTTTGTTCCACGTCTGAGCTCCTGTGACGTCAATGTTTAGTCCCATTTTTTGTCCCTGCTAGCTTATGGTTCGCTCTTTCCTGGCCTCATATCCTGAGGTCAAACGCTCAGGCATCCCCTTCCTGAGTCTTTTGCACGCTCCTAACTATTAAATAATCACTTAACCCATCCTGACATGGCTTTAACTGGGCAGGAAATGTGTGCCTACATGTCTTTATCTCATATTAAATCAAAACAAAATATAATCCCAGTAACAAATGATAAATGTCGCAACTAGCTCAGCTAATTCTTCCCACAATCTGTCCATCAGCGAGTTATTTATGTAAGGTCACAGCAGAAATTGTGCTCAGACTGAAGCCAGCATAAACAAAGTATGGCGTTGTGGCCATGTGAGGTCAAACACTATTTCTGACCGAGTATTGTTTGCTTTGGTTTGGATGGAAGAGCTGAGGGGAAGAAAAACTCCCAACTGTCATGTAGTGTGATATTTTTGTTGTCATCCACTTGAAGATAACCACAATGGCCTTTCCTTCCCACAAGGTTTGTCCCTTTCCGCAGGGACAACATCCATACCAAAGCCTTCTTTCAGCATCATCGTCATTGTCTCAGATAAGTATGTTAAGACAGAATGACGGAGCTGTCTCCTTTACACAGATGTCAAGTGGGTGATTTATCAGCTGCCTCCTAACAGGGACGGACCTCCGGAGTAAAAGTTTGTCACAGAATAGAAACACTTTTCCCTCGATGCTTAACCAGTAATACTTATTTCATAACCCATCCAACCACAATACTCCCCTTTCACAATGAAGAAATCATGTCAAAGTCAAAAACCTTCAGTGGAATTTATGCAGGGAGTCAAGACACATTTGATTTATACAGAGAAGATGAAAAGGTCAGATTACACAAGGGACCGAGTCGGTGTTATTTACTCATTGTAATGACACACGCCAAACCGCAGAGGGAAAGAAATATTTTTAATACCTTGAATTTCTGTGCAGCCGCAACAATTCCTGGCACATCGGACGGTCTTTCTGCGGTTCGCTTGGGACAAAGCTTCACAGGCTGAAAATGGCCAGATTTGAATTTAATCACATTTCATTGTTTTTAATCTCGAGTCCACACGCAGGCGCGCTCTGGTGAGGGAGATCACAGAAGCTGCCTTTAGAATTTATAGCATCTTACATAGTATTTTTTCCTCTTGATTAAGTTCATTAAAAAGTTCCTGCTTTGATTCTGTGGCTGCTACTGAAAAAACAGTCTGGTCTTAATGATGCACAGCATCAAACAAACCAATCTGGGTAATTTATTCACTATTTTCAGCTTGCGGAGCACATTCTGAAACTCGTGCGTGTTCCCCTTAAATAAATACACTGAATCAAAGCTCAGTCTTGGCTCACTTATTCTCGCACACATGAAAAAATTCTTTCAGTAGCTGATGAAAGGTTAACAGCAACCTTCAAGCTGCCAAAGAATCTGAAACTGTATCACAAAAGTGACTGCTGGATGTCTCTACAAGCCATTCATCACACACCTGTAATCAAGCCAGAAAACTGACTCCAAGTACTAAAACATAATGGAACTTCAAGCTTCCCCCAGAACAGCAGAGGTGCAGGCGATCTCTTTCCACGCAGTAAACAGAAACATTGTCCAAACCAACATCTTTGTTCACAGGATCTGTGAAAGCACTCAGGAAGGTCCACAGGGTGAAGGCAATTTCTTGTGGAAGCCGCAGCGAGCTTCCTTCACTTCCAACAAGGTTGCAAAGGACATTTCTGGAGAAAGTGAGGGTGCATTTCTTCCCAGTTCCTCTTGACATGAAGATCTTGGGTTTCAAGCTGTGTGAATTGTTAGTGTTGCTTCCCCCTTGTCAAGGCCTGCCAGAATATCTGACTGAGAGGAAAACTGTTGCATTTGGAAACAAGACAGGCATGTGGTTGCCATCATGGCGCACCAGGTGAAGTTGACCTCAAACAGACCTGGGTCACAGAGTATTTGCAAATACTTATATAGTTGGTCTGACTCTGTTCATGCGCTGGATCAGTGAGACACAGCGTGTCACTGACAATATGATGAAGTAAAACATTTAGAAACAACCACATATGGGTTTTTGAAAGTAAAGGTCGGAACAAAGTCTGATGGCTCCTTGCATACCATGTGAAAAGAGCCAAGTTGGAGTGACTACACTGAGTGGACTCATCTACAAGACAACTACAAGCTAGAGGGAGATTGGAAAGTACTTGGGGAGTTTAACGGGCCACAGAAAATAAATATTGCAATTCAAATTAAAACAAAGGCAGCACTTCTCCTGGTGAGTCAGGAGTACTGGCTGCACCACTGTAATATTTCTTTGGTTGGGCTTTGTTGTTACGACTCATGCCATATGACAGTGAGGCCCTGGTTTGATTCTGGCTAGAGAGCTTTGTGCCATCTCCCTTTCCCTCTCTACTGCTTCTTGCTTCTTTCTACCTGATCTAGTAAACACATAATACAAACATCTCTGCCAAGCGTTATCCAGATCTAGATGCCAGTTTCAGTTGCATGTCAGTTACATCTGCTCAATGCCAGATGTAAAGAACAGTTCATTATTGGCCTTTGAAACAGAAGTTGAAAACAAGCTCCACTCACTTGTTTGCTCCGGAGCTCTCGACCATATCACACTATCTTCATCAGCAGATGGAGTTTGCTCACTTGTCATGGAACTCTGGGTCTTCTGTTGATGAAGACAAGCCTAGAAAAAGCAAGCGAGAGGTCCTTGAGTTAAGACTGGTTCATCAACTGCTTGTTTTGTCAACACCTGAAAGCAGCTTTTCAGCATTTTCAGATTGCAAAAAAGCACTCCAGAGACAGCATATATTGGCCTTTATTTTAGGAGATTATGACACTAAATTAAAAAAAACCTCACCCGTCTATCAAATCATATTTGACCCTGATCTGAACTTCAACGTGCTGTGAACTGCAGACAGAAACAGCTCTAGTGGATGCAAAGTTAGAACTTGCCCAACTTTTATTGAGTTTCCTCTTCAGCGGGTCTGGACTGGAAATAAATTAAGATCTAAACCTGTGTTATTTGTGCAACATTGAAACATTTTGTTCCATTAGATGATTCAATCTCATCCAATCTTCTTGAATACAATTCAGTGTTTCATAGAACTAAAAGAAGGCTTTGTTTTTTTTCATGTTTTGATGTACTGTATTTGGCTTTGGGCATGTGCTTTATTTGACGTGCACTCAATGAACAACAGCTTTTCTTTCAAGGACAAAACCTTTCCAGGAGGAGACACAGAATCAAACCAGTCAGGCCCTGTTGGCTAGTTATTTGACTTAAGACACTCCACTTTTCAACAAGGGTAGGGCTGCAAATTCAACATGACTCAGTGTGCCAACATGACGCCAGCTCGGCTGGAGCAACTGCAACCCATGGCCCAATGAATCCCTGTGTATCCTGGTGTCATGAAAAGTGAACCACAGTGCACTGCTTGTCCTGTGAAGAGCACATTTTGTGGACTATGGTAGGTAATGGGAGGGTAATGGAGATATGGGACTGAGCTGGGGGTTAGGGCAAGTGGTTAATCACAGCCAGATGTGTTCCTGATGTGAGGTAAAGTCAGAATGCTTTACTATGTAAATGAAGAGGATATATCCAATGTACCATCTTCGTACTGACGTTATCGAGGTAACAATCAAGCAAATCAAGCAACGCTCATGGCAGTAGGAAGCCAAACTGGAACCACAGCTGTGTGCGTGTGTGTTCGCTGACAGAGTTCATTTATGTGTGTGTACAGTATTTGTCTGCATGTTGACAGTGTCTGGTTGTTTGTGTATGTTCCTGTACGTTGAAACGGATTCACATGAACATTCCTCCACGATTCTCGAAAGCGCAGAGAGCTTTAGATCAACCTCAACTCAGAGCTCCAAAAATAGAGTCGTGATCTCACCCTTTTCATCGATCTGGGCCACCATCCAGCAGCACGCCAACACCACATGCTGTATCAATTACATGGACCCAGCAGATTACTCTGTGACACAAAACACGTGTTTGCCCTTTATATGATTGGGTCCGTAGCATTTACTCTATAGTGCTTGGGAACATGGTGAGGCTCCATGAGATTTAGGAGGCTCAGAAATGTTGTTGTGACAGGAACTGAGTTTGGGTAGTAAAAGTGAAGGCTGGTGCCTGTTTTCAGATATTTAAAAGGCGTTTGAGAAGCCTACATAACTTTTAATGAGCTCTATTAGGAATGAGCAATAAACACAAAACGTCAGCGTTATTCTCATCTCCCATGGTGCCCCTTGAATGAAAGTTGCAAAATTTTTACTATGGGGGTGAGTAATTACACCCCTTAGAGCAGATCCAAGATAAATGTCTACAGAAAAGTTCCTTATCACACAAGAAGATGAAGTAGAGGTAAAATAAATACTTTGTCAATTGTTTTTTGTGGTAAAGAAATTAAATGTCATGTAGGGATGTTGGATTGTGGCACTGGAGGATTGAATAGATTTTGTTCCAAAACAAAGTACGGTCCAGAAAAAACATCTCTGTGCTGTTTTGTCATTGGCTCTGATCTTCATAAAGATTTTTTTCTGATTGTCTATTTAATGCTGCCTCCAGACTGTGACTAACTAATCTTGGCTCAGCTCTCTTCTACTAATGTTGTCTTAAACAACAAACTTACCAAAAACATGGGGTTCTACTCTGCTGCATCCTGTTTGACCAAATATTCACAGACAGTTTAAACCAAATGAAAGGCCACCACTTCTGTGCATGTTCAAGTGCTTTTTTATGTGTGTTTAGGTTTCTGTGTGCCCCCCTGCCTTTGTATGTGTTTGTATCTGAGAGACAAGGCAAACCTGCTGGACTTAGCATGTCAAACATCTGCCCGAGCCTGAACTGGGGAGTGTCTTGACCAGTGAAGCTCCTACGAGAAAGCAATAAGCCCTCAGCCCTGTGAGACATCAGTGGTTGATGGGAGCTTTGCTAAACACAGTTTCTGAGACACGTCATTTAGAAAACACAATTTTCTCTCTAACTCCAGAATAGCCTCTTACTTAGGGAGATTAGAGTTATCTTCATGCAGATCTACTCATAATGTCAGCTTTCACATCTGAACAATGAGTTTATGAACAAGACCAAGTCATCACTGTTAAAGTGCACTTTGTAATCCTTTAATTATCTATGAACTCTGCCATCTGATGACCATAGCACTGTATGTTTAGGGAACAACGTGGTTGAGGTAAAAGCTGAACTATTACTTTCGTCCATGGCAGAGACTGCTGGGGTGTGTAAGTGAGCCAGATGTGGGCAACAGTTTTGTTCATGGTCGGGTTCGGCTTTAAAGGTACAAAACAAATAGGGGGCAGCATATCACCAGAGTAGCCACTAACTGCTGCTCATTATACTCGTTACTGTAGCTACTAGCTGCCATTAGCAAGTTAGCTCACTTAGACTGAGTCTGTCCAGACCAGGAGCTCAAGGAATGAGGGAATTATTGCTGTTTACACCACGGGCAACTGAAACTTAGCATCCTCCCGGTAAACAAGGCCGGACCGGGACTGAACAGAGGGAATACAGTTGATTTTAAGCATCTCCGAGCAGGTCTCTGACTCCAGGGACAACAAAGACACGGCAAGCCAGGACAGGAGAGGCATAAAGCAGGAGCGAGAGGTAGGTCATCAGCAGAGGGGATTTTCAGTTCAGTTGCACCAAACCAGAGCTGGTGATTTTTGGGACAGTCGAAAGACAAACCACGATGGCTTTGGTGAGTTCTTTTTTGTTTCTGTCAAAATGAAGGTCATCTTTGTTCACTAAACGAGAGAAACTGGAATTCAGAAGGTGTATGGTTGTATTTTCCTTTTAAGGAAAATAGGTGTTAGAATTTGTCCTTTCTTTACATTTTGAGAGTTTCTTTAGTTTATTTATTAGACTAAAAAGCTCAGAAAGCTTGTGAAATGTAGCAAACTGGCTACTAGCCTGAGCTGTACTATTGGACTACTGCCTCTTGAGGTACAATGTGGAATTGCAAGCGAGGACAGGCTGGGGCTAGCTGGTTAGCATGCTAACTATATCAGATATCTTGGCAACAAAATACACGGACATCTTTGACATAATATCAGAGGTCTTAATTCTTCGCATTCTGTTCTGTTCTTTTCTTTTTTTTTTTTAATGTTTTAAGCTAAAAGTCTGGCCATATCTTTCACACTGCATTTCTGTTTGTGTATGTTTAGCTAACTTTGAAAAAGTTTGGGAAAAGAGAGTAAACATGACAGCAGAGCTGCATGATGAAATCATAACTCATTTTAATTTATGGATGTTGAAGCTTTTCCTGACCAGCCAACAGTGAACTGTCGATGCAGAATTTTCCAATTAAAACTGGGACATGAGAGACATGTTAAACTGTATGTATATACATTAAGAACAAAATTGCTGAACTTGCAAATGATCTTGTTGTTATTATTGTGCCCTGCAATGGGCCAACATAATGAATTTTTTAATTTAATGGTGTTCTCCTCAAGCCATATATTAAATGAGAAACTGAACATTAAAGGAGCTGCTCTATGCACATGACTGGGAGAACACCTACTGGGACTATTTTGTGATTAAGAATACATTTATTGTTTAATAACAGACAACTCTGCTATAGAAAAAAACCCATTTGTATGCCTGCTAAATCAGCTAAATTCATTGTCTGTTGGGTAGCTCCAGGCTTTCTGCAATGTGGCATCATCACATGCTCTGGTTTCTG